>NC_069500.1:909501747-909554247 GCF_027579735.1 Bombina bombina | reverse complement strand
ACTTTAAACTTTTAATAATTGTGCACTTGTAATCTAGCCCTTTAGGTTTTGTTTTTTAAATATTTTCTGCTGAGTGGTTTGGACAGGTGCAGGAGCATGCATACACTGTCAAAAAGGATTAAGCGACCCCTCTGGGAAATCATAATTTTGTGTAATTTTAAAACGTATTTCATTTTTTTATGGGTAGATATTTTATACCTACTCAATTTCTGCATGAATTAAAATATTATAGTTCCAAAATGAAAGCATTTTTTGTTCTGAATCGCAATTATCAATTGTTATTAAAAAATATAGGTGTAGGAGGACTTCCGGGCAGCGGCCATGATAGGTCACAATATTGAGTGCTGGTTCAGTGTTCCAGATGTATCTTTATAATATCATCTGCTTATGCTGACATCTAAACCCGAGATATATAGCATCTGAATTGGATGAAACGGCTCTTTTGAAACATACCAAGACTTTTGGGATTGCTGCTAGCCCAATATTCTGGAACTTATATCCTAAACCCCCCGACTGTGTAAATACGGGTCTCAGCCGTTGCACAGTGCCATTTGTGCGCTGCTACTACACTATCACTTAGCATAGAGTCCTATGTTTCCTATATATCCAAATTACCTGTGGAGATGACGGATCTGATTTTAGCGGAGATCAAAGCCCTACTCGACTTTTACAACCCACCACATGGGATTTTCGATTTTAACCCTACAGAGGGGCCTTATGGAGGTAGCGGCACTCCGGAGCCCCAGCACCTCTCACTTACCTCAGGAAGTGCAGACAACAGCATGGATGGGGCCTGGGAGGCCCAGAGTGAGATAGGAGGACTTTCATGTTTAGCACCTAACAGCACCAAGTGGGAAGGAGCACAAACGGCCCACTCTGAGGATCCTTGTGAGATAGCTCCTGAGCTGGAGGCCAAAGCCTATGGAACAGCAACCTAACCGTGCACCATATAAGGATATATAATGAACATCTCCCACCAACGGCCTCCTGCAATGATCACCTACCCACTGATTTATAAAGTCCAGAAAGGGAACAGCACTTGGGAGTGAAGGATGTGCACGGTAGACCTAGGGCGCTGCCCAGCCTTAATACACATGTACAAAGATAAGCAGGGTCTCCAGCACTTTTTCAAACAGACTTTATTTGAACACAAATAGCGACGTTTCGGTGTCACAGCACCTTATTCATGCTTGAATAAGGTGCTGTGACACCAAAACGTCGCTATTTTTGTTCAAATAAAGTCTGTTTGAAAAAGTGCTGGAGACCCTGCTTATCTTTGTACCCACTGATTTATGGGAGCCCCATCGGAGCGCATCAGTCACACATGATCGGGAATGATCAGCTGGAAGGCTGTAACACCCACGCTATGTCTTTGCCTGCAGAGTTTTATTTATTGTTGTTTATTGTTGCCCGTCTGGAGCCACAGGATTGCTCTGCATAATCTTGCAACCTAGGAGGTCTCATAGGGAGCCACTGCATATTACCCCTGTCAAAGCATTATGTCCCTGGGACTGCAAGTAAAGTTCTGAGGACACTTACAAAAGCTGGAATGCTTTGCTTAACTGACTCTATCTGGTTCAGCCTGCAATGGAATAAGATGGGCTCTCTCTATACCCCCACTCTCGGATTGGAGTGGTGTAAAGAGTTTAATATACATTGTCTCAGATGAGAAGCTTCTTATGACTGAGACACTAGTCTGACAATACACGCTAAAACTGTCGATTCCTCAGATCCTAACTATGAAGACTCTCTGTCTGATTATGAGGCTATACAGCTTTTTTCAAACTATGCTCCTTTGGAGTGACCCCCTAGTCCAGCATGTGTATATATAACGATAATATAAAGATAGCATGAGCCATCCCCTCATCATTCCATTTTATTTTATTGCAGCCTATTAAGGGGCTACAATAAGGAATAACTTGTGTATTCTTTGTACCAGTGTAGTGTATGCTATAGGTAGCTGATATAATTTGTTCCTCTTAGCTATACAAATCCAAGATGGCGTCCCTTCAATCAGCCAATAGGATTGAGCTTGCATTCTATTGGCTGTTCCAATCAGCTAATAGAATGTGAGCTCAATCCTATTGGCTGATTGGATCAGCCAATAGGATTGAAGTTCAATCCTATTGGCTGATTGCATCAGCCAATAGGATTTTTTCTACCTTAATTCCGATTGGCTGATCAGAATTGAAGGGACGCCATCTTGGATGACGTCACTTAAAGGAACCGTAATTTAGTAAGAAGACTTCGATGGAAGAGGATGCTCCGCGCCGGATGTCTTGAAGATGGACCCGCTCCGCGCCGGATGGATGAAGATAGAAGATGCCGTCTGGATGAAGACTTCTGCCCGTCTGGAGGACCACTTCGCCTGGCTTGGATGAAGACTTCTCCCGGCTTCGTTGAGGACTTCGGCCCGGTTGGGTGAAGACGTCTCCTGGTAAGGTGATCTTCAAGGGGTTAGTGTTAGGTTTTTTTAAGGGGAGATTGGGTGGGTTTTAGAGTAGGGTTGGTTGTGTGGGTGGTGGGTTTTAATGTTGGGGTGGATTTGTAATTTTTTTTACAGGTAAAAGAGCTGATTACATTGGGACAATGCCCCGCAAAAGGCCCTTTTAAGGGCTATTTGTAATTTAGTGTAGGGTAGGGCTTTTTTTATTTTGGGGGGGCTTTTTTATTTTGTTAGGGGGATTAGATTAGGTGTAATTAGTTTAAAAATCTTGTAATTTGTTTATTATTTTCTGTAATGTAGTGGGTTTTTTGTGTACTTTAGATTTTATTTTTTTTATAATTTTGTATTTAATTGTATTTAATTTAGGGAATTCATTTAATTATAGTGTAGTGTTAGGTGTAATTGTAACTTAGGTTAGGTTTTATTTTACAGGTACTTTTGTATTTATTTTAACTAGGTAGTTTATTAACTAGTTAATAACTCTTTAGTAACTATTCTACCTAGTTAAAATAAATACAAACTTGCCTGTAAAATAAAAATAAACCCTAATATAGCTACAATGTAACTATTAGTTATATTGTAGCTAGCTTATGGTTTATTTTATAGGTAAGTATTTAGTTTTAAATAGGAATAAGTTAATGATTAAGTTGAGTTAATGATAGTTATATTTATTTAGATTTATTTTAATTATATTTAAGTTAGGGGGTTTTAGGGTTAGACTTAGATTTAGGGGTTAATAACTTTAATATAGTGGCGGCGACGTTGGGGGCAGCAGATTAGGGGTTAATATATTTATTATAGTGGCCGCAATGTCCGATTCGGCAGATTAGGGGTTAAAAATTTAATTTTAGTGTTTGCGATGTGGGAGGACCTCGGTTTAGGGGTTAAGCGGCAAACAGCCTGTCTCCCTCTCACCTTTCTCAGCATCTCAGTATGCGGCACTCATGGGCGCTCTGGGTGATGTCATCACTAGGGGTGGGGGCTTGTAGGGATATTATGGACTCTAGTTAAGAGACAACAAACCCAACATTTGTATTTCCCGATTCAGATATAGCATATCTTCTATATCAAATTTGCTTTGTTTCTTGGTATCCTTTGTTGAGGGAGCAACTATGCCCTACTGAGAGCTATATGAACACATCTGGTGAATCAATGACTAGAGGCATTTGTGTGCAGCTTCCAATCAGCAGCTAGTTTCCAGTAATGGGAAAAAGGAGAGTGTGTGTAACACAAGTATCCTATATTAGTCCACAAAGGAAGTTTATGGAGGGTGCTGAGTACCAAAAGTAATGAGTGAATATAAATGGAAAAGAAGCACCTATAGCAGCCCTCGCTTATAGAGAGTATGGGGAGGCAGGGACCCCTATCATTAAAATATAACTTTTAATAACGATCAAAAAAATATAAAAATCTGTAGGAGACAGATAACACAGATATACGTTTCGCTGTAGCTTTTTCAAAGGTGACAGTTGCCTTCAATACACAATCCCTATGTGTGAAATATGTTCCACATAGATCTGTTAACTTAGCCTAGCTATAATACTAATTAATTGGTACTACTTGTTTTGGGCTTTTCCCTTAAATATTATTTAGTGTTATATTAGTATTGTCCGTGTGAGTGAAATTTGTGCCACACTCAGATTTGGCTAACTATACTGGGTTTGTCTCTGTGTATATCTATCTGGCCTCATTGCTTTATATGAATTTAGGACTGTGTGCCCTCTATTTTAGTGGTTGAATTGTACATACAGTTTTACATATCCGTTTGTGTGAAAATTGTTCCACATTCAGGATTAGGTCAGTAACTCAGGGTCTATATATAGGCACTCCTTTACCCCTTTCACATGTTTGGACAGTGTCCACTTAATAGACTAATATATGTGCATAAATAATATTAGGGGGCCCTATATTCATCCCAGTATTTGACTACCAGTGATATCATCACTCTTTGGGTTGCTGTTTGTAGGTATCCATCTGTGCCATTTTTTAACATTATATGTTGTTTGTGTTATCCGTCTCCTACGGATTTTTATATTTTCTTTAACGTTATTAAAAGTTATATTTTAATGGTAGGTTTCCTACCACCCCATACTCTCTATAAGCGAGTGCTGCTATAGGTGCTTCTTTTCCATTTATATTCACTAGTTCCCATTAATGCATTGCTGCTCCTGAGACTACCTAGGTATGCTTTTCAAATAAGGATACCAAGAGAATTATGTTAATTAGATAATAAAAGTGAACTGGAAAGTTGTTTAAATCACATACTCTGAATCACAAAATAAAAAAGTGTTTTTCATGTCCCTTTAAAAGAAATGTAAAATTTAATTCTGTGTCACTACAGTTGTCTCTTAAAAAAAAAAGAGAGTAATAAAGCAGAGGAAAATGTGTTCCTTTAAAAAGATCATTTTTGCATGCAACCTCAGATTTTCTGTTTATCACATACATAAATTAATCACATGGACAAACTTCACAGAAAAATAGACCCTGTCTCACTGTGCTCAATATGCATTTAAAACTGCCATTTTGTTAGCAAAATTTATAGTGTTTTACTATTTCAGCAAAATCCAGGGACATACCCCTTGCTGTGTTTATCTTATCTCCTGTGGTGTGGTCAGTTAGGCACAGATATAAATATACAATCATCAAGCAATGTGCAGTTAATATATTCTAGCAATGTGCACTTCATATATTCTAGAGCAGTGATTTTCAACCTTTTTTTTGCCAAGGCATATTTTTTTACATTAAATAATTCTGCGGCACACCACCATCCCAAAATTTTGCAAAATCACACACTGTAGCCTAATACAGTGTATATATATATATATATATATATATATATATATATATATAAAAAACAATTTAGTAAATTCTATTCAATTCAATTAACCTTTATTAGCATGTCAGTCACTACAACTTTTTTGCACTTGTATGCCCATTTAATTTCCTTCAGAACAGTCATTCCCAATTTAGATCAGTCCCACTTTGATGTTAGTATTTATTACTTTGCTCCACAAAAAGTTGATTGTGTGTGAATCGATCGCAACATGTTCTGCCTTGGGGGAAGGGACCAATTCACGGCGGCACACCTGATGATCTCTTACGGCACACTAGTAAAAAATCACTGTTCTAGAGGGATTGAGGAAAGTACAATTTATAGTTATAAATTGAAGTATATAAAATAATGCTTGTACAATATTTTTTTTATTATGTTCAATTACATATTTGTCATTAATGTCCCTTTAAAAGAATACAAATGTGTCTCTCTCTCCTCTCTCTCTCTCTCTCTCTCTCTCTCTCTATATATATATATATATATATATATAACACAAATAATTTGAGAGTCTGCATGTTATTAATAGATTATGTACTTTTATTTAAAAGGGTTGGAAACTGCATTTGTGGCATTTTTTTATGGCATTAAAATTATGATTTGAAGCAGGAGTTTCAGGAGGCAGTCTGAATGTTTTTTTCTTATTTGCATTTCTATTACTTCTGTTTTCTAGCAGATAAATAGCAGTGTCCTGTACTAAGACAAACAGAGAAATCAGAGAGAACATTACTCAGCCTCTCCAGTTCAGATACTGAAATGAGCATGAAGCCCACTGTGATGGTTACCTTGCTCAGCATGTTTATTATTATCCAGTCGGTAGGAGGTAAGTAGATTGTTTTATATATTTTCTTTTACTTTTTGAGAGTAGGATTACCACTTTTCTTAAAAAAAACACTGGCCATGCTCATTAGCTGACATATGCATAAATAATGATATAGCATAAATTAGGAACTAAAGCTTTTAGGATTGATTTTAAATGATCATATTTATAATTAAATTCTAATACACTTAGAAGATATTTCATCATGATATCATCTGTATTTTCAGGATGGGCGAATGTTTTACAACATTCAAAAAATGAAAATTGTTTTAACACATTTGTTCGTTTGGAATTTTAAATGTTTGTACAACATTCTAACATTTGTTTAATGTAATAGTATTTCTATGCAATATCCTAAATATAAAAATTTGAACCAGAAATGGGCCGCTCCTAAGCTCGCATTCCTGCTTTTTCAAATAAAGATACCAAGAGAACAAAGACAAATTGATAATAGGAGTAAATTAGAAAGTTGCTTAAAATCGCATGCTCTATCTGAACCACAAAATAAAACAAGTTGGGTATCATATCCCTTTAAACTTCTGAATAGAATTTGTTAAATCTAATGTTACATTCGAAATTTCGAATGTGGGTATTCAATCTAATTATGAACATTCAAAAGCCAGAATAACATTCAATCACCAAATTTTAATGGATTTTCCTTCTTATCAACATTCTATTGTCCAAAACGAATCTCCACAGGACTATTTGTTCTACCAAACGAATTGCACTTTCAGCATATTCATCTATTCCTAATATTTCCATATTTAATCTTTATTTTAAACTTTGACCTGAACCTTAAAACTACCTGTCAGGCCAGTAAAATACAGAATGGGTGGTCCCACTCTTTTTCCTGGAAACACAATGGTGCACATGTAAAAATATCATGGAATAAGCAGATATAATAAAGATGAGTACAAATATTTACAAATGCAGTTTTATTATAAAATATGCAACGCAAGAGAAAAAATATAATGTATTAATAACATATTATATGTACTTACTGCACCTCTGTGCACTAATAGATGTTATATATAAACACATAATGTTGTTAGATCCATAATAATAATAATAATAATGTAGGAGAGTATTATTATTACGCTTGTCACTGGAATCACATTAATTGGGGGCTTAAACGGACAGTTCATTGTAGAATTATCTTCTCTTTTTACTTGCTGGAGTGTATTAAATTGTTTACAAATAGTTCCTTTAGCTTTATTTTATCAATGAAATTGCTGATTTTGCTTGTTTAATCTAATAAATCAGATATCCCAGTTCTATGAATACCCTGAGTGTAAGTAATTACACATACTGAATCTAACAAATTATATTAGTAGACTTGTAGAAAATTGTGATACTTTTTTATGCCAGGGCACAAAAATAAAGATAAACAATAAATAGATAGATAGATAGATAGATAGATAGATAGATATTAAACCCAATTTATTTTTAGCCCACATTAAAATTCTGTGTATTATAGAAAGTTAATTTATCTCTGCATTTTAAAGTAAAGGTCAATTTTCATCAATGAGTGCCAGGTTTTTAAAAATATTTTTAAAAACAGGGGCACTTTCATTGATGAAAATTTACATTGCACTGGATTTGAAGAAATACTTACCTTTTACTTCTGCAAAACCAGATCGCCGATCTCAGCCTCAGTTCCTCTGTACTGACGTCAGAAATGACAAAACCGGCTTCCTCCAATCATGGCTTGCACCCCAGAGCGTCCAGTTCATGATGCCCGGCTGTGATTGGAGGAAGCCAGTTTCGTCATTGTTGTGGTCTACAGCAGGAAGAAGAAGGAGGGGGATCGTCGATCCGGCTTTGCAGGAGTAAAAGGTATTTCTTTAAATCCAGTGCAATGTTAATTTTCATCAATGAAAGTGCCCCTGTTTTTAAAAGTATTTTTAAAAACCGGGCACTCATTGATGAAAATTGACTTTCACTTTAACTTCAGTGATAATTTCCTCCATATAGAATGATTCCAGACCAAACAATAAGGAGAAGATACTGATATAGATGTTTGCAATTACAGGTTTTATCCTAGAGCCGAGGTCTTCAAGTGGGAAATGCAAATGCTTCAGCTATACAAAGGATTTCATAAAGCCTTCTACTTATAAACAAATTGAAATCTTCCCTCCTGGACCTAGCTGCCCAAAAACTGAAATTATGTAAGTACTATTTCTTATATCATTCCTTCAACATTTCCTCAGAGTTCTGTTAGGAAGTTTTTGGGCAGGGCTGTGACCAGAGGGGTGGAGCCATTGGTGTACAGTGGGCAGGGGGAGTCGTGGCATGGGAACAGTTGAGTGGACTGTGTGTGGAGTTGTGGTTGGTCAATAGCTGCAGTCATGACTCTCAGTTTACTGATTTTAATTTTGTCAAGTGTGTTCAAATAGTTGGAAAATTAAAGGGTCAGTAACATCTTGTATTTACAAGACATATCTGCTGTGTTGCTGTAGAATATATCACCCACATTTAAAATGAACATTTTTTATTGCAAATTTTTATAAATAACAAAACTACACACGCCAAAGGTCTTATACTGTATAATTAAAAAAGGTAAAGCAACAGAATTAGTGCACTATGGTTTATATTTTTAAACATTAGCCCAGACTCCAGAATGGCAGCTAAACTTCTAAAGGCCACCAGGGTAATTCCATTGCAAATACTGTATGTTTGTGGGAGTAAAAGCACTTCATCGTTTGTGTTTATTTATTGACATTCAAGGTGAGGTACAATGACTGCTTAGTGTGTGTTTTTGCTAACACTACTCAGCTGTGTAACTAGCACTGAAGTTCTCTACAGTTACGAGCTGTAACCGTTTGCCGCGCTAAATACACAGTAGTGCAAGGTCAATAGTCTTAAAATTATATGTCAGTGAATTAGAGCATGTCAATTTTCAACTATTATGGCCCTTTAATATTTAAAGGGACATTAAAACCAGTTTTATTTCTTTATTTAAAGATATAGAAAGGTAAAAATGTAAATGTGCATGGGAGAATTTCAATTTGAAATATAAGCATTTTTGCAATATACATCCATTAGCTAAAAATGCTTCTGGTAAAAGTTATTACTGTTATTAGCGGCAAATGCACATATCCTGCAAGAACCCATTCCCCAGTATTCAAACAAACCAAACACCTTTACTGATCGGAGAACTGGCAGCGATGTGTATTGCTTCCGTAGATGTAATTTGTGATGACTTTCTGAGGTGTGGTGTTTGAATACTGGTGCACAGCATAAGTGCGTATGCCACAGAATAACAGTAATAACTTTTATTAGCAGCATTTTTGTTAATGGAAGTAAATTGCACAAATGCTTTTGTTTCAAATTGAAATGCATTCATCCACAATTGATTTTTGACCTTTCTATCTCTTTAATCTAAGAGAGGGCATTTCAAATTGCATTAGTTTTTTTTATTCCTTACCTCAAATAAAATATTGTATTCCTGTCAGATTTGCACCAGTACAATTGGGGGAATTGCCCTTATCAAACAATGAGAAATAGGAAATACAGTTAAACCACAGAATTAATTCTAGTTTAAATGTAAACAGTTTTCACTATTATTTGTCATAAAATATTTTTAGAGTGTTTAAATGGTGCTCTTTCATATGCATAGTTTTAATATGATGTCTGTTTGAATTAAAATAACCTACAATTTGTTTTACTTCTATTCATTTTCTCACAGATTTTCATTAAAAAATAATGAACATGTGTGTGTGCATACAGAGACCAAGTGGCTTAAAAACCTTATGCGGTTTCTAAAACGGTAAGTTTAAAAATCTATAATAAATATCTTACTTGGTTTAAAATCATTGGATTAAAAGGGACATTAAATGCCTCTTGTTTTTGTGTTAAAATTGTGCTTTGTCCCACGCTCCCTAGAGAGGCCTGAAAGTAAAATCTGTAACTTAGGTTTTAAAATGCTGCAAATTGCCTAAATAAGCTATTTCATTTGCAGGTCTAGGGACACAAAAGCAAGAGGTGTCTAATGTCCTTTTAAAATATGACCTATTTCTCTTAACCTATGATTAAATGCGTGCAAAATAGTAAGTACACAGTGCAAACAAAATAGTCAGTCCCTTAGATTTATTTCGAAGCAAAGCGAGAAAAAGCTCTCCAAGCAAGTTTACCCCATCAGCCATGTTTTCCTGAACAGTTATGTGTTACACATGCTGCAGGGTAGAATTTATGTTCCTCTTTGCACACCCTGCAGCATGTGTCCAGGAAAACATGGCTGAAGTGGCAACCCTATCGCCAAGTTAGTGAATCAGCTTAGGAGAAGCCTACAAGATGCTTTTCTTAATGGGTTCCATTTGTTCTTAAAGAGACATTAAACACCTCTTGTTTTTGTGCTAAAGGGAAACTGAACCCGATTTTTTTCTTTCATGATTCAGAAGAAAAATCGGGTTCAGTATCACATTTTCTTCATCCTCTTGGTATATTTATTTGAAAAAAAGCAGGAATGTAAGCTTACAAGCTGGACTATTTTCAATTCAGCACCCTGGATAGCGCTTGCTGATTGGCTTGCTACATTTGGCCACCAATCAGCAAGCACTACCTAGGTGCTGAACCAAAGATGTCCCGGCTCGTAAGCTTACATTCCTGCTTTTTCAAATAACGATACCAAGACAATGAAGAAAAATTGATAATAGGAGTAAATTAGAAAGTTGCTTAAAATTGCATGCTCTATCTGAATCATGAAGAAAAAAAAATTGGGTTGAGTATCCCTTTAAATGCTGTGCTTGTCACACACTCTCTATAGAGACCAAAAAGCAAATTCTGTAACCTTCAAATGCTGCAAATTAAATTGCTTGTTTAGGCAATTTGCAGCATTTAAAGCTACGTAACAGATTATTTTTTTTGGCCTCTCTAGGGAATGTAAGACAAAGCACCACGTTTTACAAAAAAAAACACGAGTTGTTTAATGTTCCTTTAATTAATAATGTCTATGCATGACATGAACAATTCAAAAATAGGCTTATTTTGCTTTTATTAAATGGTTTAAAAAAAAAAAAGAGTTGAAGACATTCTACAATTGCACGGTTCAAATAGCCTTTTTGGTTACTGCATAGGCACAAATAAATACAAGATTATCAACCTTTATAACTCTGGGCAGGCAATGTAAGCAATTCAAAGGCTCTTGACTGCTGTTTTTGCATCTTATATATTAGAATTTAAAGGGAAAACAGGAATGCAATAAAATTAAATATATAAATAATAATAAAAAACTAATATTTACTTAATGAAAACTGAATTAATTTATCACTACATTTACTTTTTTTTTTTCTTAAATTTATATAAGGTATTAGATCAGAAGATCAAAAAAGCCATAGGGGTAGACTTACTAAAGCGGACGTGATTCGCTGTAGCGAATGATGGGCGTAGAATGCAGCATCCACTGGTTAATAAATCTACCCCATATAGTTTTCCATGTGCTAATACATAAGAGTATGTCGTTTTTTGTCATTGCTTTTTCTATCTTACTATATTACACTGGTTTTCAAACACGACCTTAGGCCTCCCTAACAGGTCAAATTTTCAGGATTACCTTGGGTGAGAGCAAGTAAATTAATCATGTTTACTAATTATCTGATTATTTAATTCACCTGTTGTCTAGTTCAGATATTTTCAAAATATGGCAGTCAAGAAGGCCTGAGAACAGGTTTGAAAACCAGTGCTATATGTCAATCTCCGTAAAAGGGTTAAAACATAGGTAAAGTTCTAATCAGGAGCTGCAAGTCTTGCCACCCACAGGCAGAATATGGCTATCCAATGGAGGGGTGTGTGACTGCTTCTCCTGATTGGCTGGTGATCAGCCATATGCTGTTCAGGGGTTGCAAAGTTTCTGATTCCCAAGCCCAATGTTACTTATAAGTTTAACTTCTTTGCAGGTGATAAACACACAGTAAGCTTGAGTCACTATTACAAAATGTACATATTCAAACAAATTATAAAGCATATAACTTTTTACATTAGTGTTTCCCTTTAAAGTCTTCAGAGTTTTTAGTAAATATATTCAATGGTAACATTTTCAATTAGAATAGACTCTACCATATAAATTGCTTTTGTTTTCCTCGTAAAACATGAATTTTGATCATTTTTAAAATATTAACTTCACAATTTTGTTTTTCAATCTAGGAAAGAAAATTCCAAGAAAACACCTGATCTGATCAAAAAATAGATTTGTTCTAGAGCAACTTAAATCAATTACTATATGTTATGTTTATTAATGTTTATACACTGTACTATTTGTAACAATGTTTTATCCATACAGTTTGCTAACAAATTAGAACTTTGTATCACAACAGAAAAAAAGATTCATATCACTTTTTCTACAAAAATCTGAGGGGGGGGGGTAACTTACATTTATAAAAAAAACTTTGAGATTGTAGTAAAAAATGTTTATATATTTGTAGTAAGACATTAAAAAAAATGTCTAGAAATTTGCATTGATGGTTCAGAGTTCTAAGCTGGAAAATCCTTACAGCCGAGCATGTACCTTCAGAAGATAGTCATACATATCCCTACATTGGAGACCTTATAACTGGCAAAGATACCCATGAAAATATGTTATGCTAAAGATCCTCACTAGTTCCTTTAGGAATGTTTATGGTGCTATAGTTAATCATAGTACATGGGGTAAGCTGAATTTTTAGTTTTAAAACTTATCAAATAACTTAAGCCTAAAACCTCATGGACTTTAAAGGGACAGTATACTATAAAATAGTTTTTCCCTTAAAGTGAAAGTAAATCCTAGCGTTTTACAAACGCTAGAATTTACTATTGAAACAAATAAAGGGGACTTTCATTCATGAAGTATAAGATACTTCATGTAGAAAGCTCTTTTATTTGATTCAATTGATCGCCGTTTTTACCTTGTACAGGAGCCCACGGCAAAAAGAAATTTTGGCTAAGAGGTGACGTTTTCACTTCTTAGCCAATAGCCGTGCTGTAAATCCAGCTACCATGGGCGCCAATCCGGATTTACCGTATGGCTATTAGCTAAGAGGTGAAAACGTCACCTCTTAGCCAAATTTTTTTTTGCCGTGGGCTGCTGTACAAGGCAAAAACGGTGATCGATTGAATCAAATAAAGGAGCTTTCTACATGAAGTATCTTATACTTCATGAATGAAAGTCCCCTTTATTTGTTTCAATAGTAAAACTAGCGTTTGTAAAACGCTAGGATTTACTTTCACTTGAATGTGTTTCCAATTACTTTTTTTACCAGCTGCAGAGTACAAAATGTATGAGATTTGCTTTTTTAAGGCTTATTTGTGTTTATGAATTAGCTGATTTTTTGTTTTGAAGCCACAACCTAATAAAATGGGTTGAGCTTGTAGGCATAATCAGATCTCATTACTTTATCACATTGTGTACATATACCTGCTTCTTTATCTTATATCTGTCCATAAACCAATCACCAATACTTGGAGAGAACAATGGAAAATTAATATTTTATTACCTTATCTCTTCTATAACCCACGGGGAGTGTAATTTTTTCAACTGACTGTGTTAAAGGGACACTGAACCCAAATTTTTTTCTTTCATGATTCAGATAGAGCATGCAATTTTTAGCAACTTTCTAATTTACTCCAATTGTAATTTTTTCTTCATTCTCTTGCTATCTTTATTTGAAAATCATGAATGTAAATCTTAGCAGCTAGCCCATTTTCGGTTCAGCAGCATGGATAGCGCTTGCTTATTGGAGACTGATAGTTACCCACCAATAAGTAAGCATAACCCAGGTTCTCAACCAAAAATGGGCCGGCTCCTATGCATCACGTTCCTGCTTTTTAAATAAGGCTAGCAAAAGATCAAAGAAAAAATGATATTAGGAGTAAATTAGAAAGTTGATTAAAATTGCATGCTCTATCTGAATCATTAAAGAAAAAAAATTGCATTTAGTGTCCCTTTAACACAGCTTGGCCTCGAGGCCAAAAACATTCAGGATGGGTGGGGATACCACAAGCTAAATAAACTAATTCAAATGCCAATACAAGGTTAAGGGAAATACTTGTAAACAATTTAATACACTTCAGCAGGTAAAGTGGATCATTGGGAACAAATTAAAGGGGAGAAATCTTTTGAGTAAACTGTCCCTTTAATGGAACATTCAATAAAAAAGAATGTCTTTTGAGTTGGTTCTTGATCCAGCTTTCTGTAATTCCCTCCAGTTTCAATAGGAATATGAAAAAAACGATGTAATATTTGCCATTAACGTGTAAGCATTACCACAAATACCATGAGGGTAACACCTATAATTTGCCATTGTTTTATATGTACGAGAACAAATATTTTGTTTGGTTTGCACATGCCACATGTCGTTGCTCAACAAGTTTTGTTATTATTTTATTTAGTATATATGTATATCTATAGATTATGTCTATTTGTTGTGTGCATGTACAAACTTGGAACTCACATATATTAAAAGAAAAAAAAAAGAAAAAAAATTAGTCACTTATTTTGTCAAAATAATATAAAATTATTATGCTTTAAGACTAGGTAGAAAATCTAGCCCACTGCTTGTAAGCTTGGTTCAGATTTCGATAATATTGTAAAGCTCTCACCTTCACAATAGTTAAATATATGGTTTTGAATTTAAAGGGACACTGAACCCAAATTTTTTCTTTCGTGATTCAGATAGAGCATGCAATTTTAAGCAACTTTCTAATTTACTCCTATTATCAATTTTTCTTCATTCTCTTGCTATCTTTATTTGAAAAAGAAGGCATCTAAGCTAAGGCGCCAGACAATTTTTAGTTCAGAACCCTGGACAGCACTTTTTTATTGGTGGGTGATTTTATCCACCAATCAGCAAGAACAACCCAGGTTGTTCCCCAAAAATGGGCTGGCATCTAAACTTACATTCTTGCTTTTCAAATAAAGATACCAAGAGAATGAAGAACATTTGATAATAGGAGTAAATTAGAAACTTGCTTAAAATTGCATGATCTGAATCACAAAAGAAAAAAATTTGGGTTCAGTGTACCTTTAAGGTTTTGTAGCTAGCTAAGCAATCCCAGATAAAATGTAAGTAAATCTGGGTGATACTTATATAGCAAAATACTAGATTGTAGTATGTTGAAGTATAGTGAAACATATCAGTTAAATTTGTCCAATATAAATGTAACAAGTCTGAAGGCAGAGAAAATGTGCTACCAATTGTAACAGTTTGGTTGTGAATCA
This sequence comes from Bombina bombina, assembly GCF_027579735.1. Taxonomy (NCBI): domain Eukaryota; kingdom Metazoa; phylum Chordata; class Amphibia; order Anura; family Bombinatoridae; genus Bombina; species Bombina bombina. The sequence continues at coordinate 909,538,961 of NC_069500.1, read as the reverse complement.
AGATAGTACATTTAGTGTTGATAGCATGAACTGCAGTGAGCTTATGGTTAAAGGGCCATGGTACCCAAATGTTGAAACACTTGAAAGTGGTGCAGCATAGCTGTAAAAAGCTGGCTAGAAAATATCACCTGAACATCTCTATGTAAAAAAGAAATATATTTTACCTCAAAAGCTCATCAGTAGCCACATCCCATTGTAAAGGACTTCTAAGCAGCAAATCAGTATGTCTGTCCCGGGACAGCTAAGGGAGTGAGCTTACTTGTACACTCATCTTATTTCCCTATTCAGTTTAAGGAAGTTTACTATGAAATCTCATGAGATCACAGTTAAAGAGTTCATGACCTCAGCAATGCTGATGCTGATTGGTTGCTGTTCATTTCTTCATTTATTTATTTTTTACCTGCAGCTGCGCAGCAGCTAAAGTACATTTTTTTACACAGAACTTACTCTGCTGAGCTGAGGAAATTATAAGGTAAAATATCTTCTTTTTTTACATAGAACTGCTCAGGTGATATTTTCCTGTCAGCTTTTTACAGTTATATTGCAGCAGTTTCAAGTGATTTAGCATATGAGTATTATGTCCCTTTAAGTTAAAAAAGCAAGTTGATACACACACACTGATTATGCAGGGGATTAGAATTGTAGAATACGTTATGTGACTGATCAGGTGTAAAGGAAACAATGTCTTACGGCATCTGATATATATAACCTCAGAACTGGTTAATACAGTAAGTAATGTCCAAAGGTTATTTGCAAAAGTAAAGATACTTGCGGCTGCAGTAATACAAACACTATGAAGTTTACGATAAGTTGATGGATCCGGAGGAGTTGGGATTGCATTCGCAGATCACAAAGGTACTTCGTAATAGCAGCGTTCAGGTCAGAGCAGCGGAAGTATCTGGATGGCTACAGGAGCAAGAAACAACTGATTCGATGTGAACTACGGTTCATAGGTCATGCAGTAGAGAGCAGCTGAGCACACAGGTGTGGTAGATCCAATAGAGAGATACTGAAGAGTAGTTCCATCGAGCAATACAATAATACAGCATATAAGATCAAAGTCAATAAACGCTAAAGAGAATAAGATAAATTCTAAGAGAGACAAAAGTTAGGCTTGAGTTAAAAATGAAAGGTAACTCCAAACAGACTTCGATAATCAGGCAACATGGAAGTGTTGCTATTGGCTTTAAAAAGGGTGTACCTGATAATGGGAGGAGTGGGATTTAAAGAAACATGACAAATATTTTTTATGGTACTCTAAGTTTAGGGAGAATTAGCCCTGCGCTGCCATTTAACAGTATCTATTATCGATGCATTTACATATTATTTTTGTAGCTGTGTGACATGTCTACTACTCTGGCTCTGTTTATCAAAATGTCGATAGACACAATTCCAACAAAACAATGCAGCCCTGCCCATTGCCTTTGCTCAACCAATCGCACAAGACTAGGGCTTGTCCCAGACAAATACGAAATTGTAGCTTCTTAACTGGCAGTTTGCAGGCACACATGAGATCCTATGCTACTTTATCTTGATAAATCGGGCCCATAGTATGATGAACATAGGGATGTTCTCATGGATTTATATTGAAATTAAAGAGAATTAATATTCAAATTGTAAACAGACTGCAGTGTTTCCAATACTTTATAACACTGTAACAAACTTTGTACCAAAAACTGCTTCTAGTGCCCAAGATACATGCACGCTCACAAGTCTACCTAGGTATACTGTTATGGAAAGAGCTAAGTTTCAACAATGAATACCAAGAGAACAAATGCTGAACATGTGGCAAGAATTCCCCATTAATTCTGAATAAACAGTTTACATTATAGCTTGAATTTAATTGGTTTTTGAAAGGCCAAAAATGATCGGAGTCAGAAAGATCTTTAGGGAGTTGCATGCCTTTGGCTGAATATCATCAATGACTCTAAACACTTTTAAATTAGATAACCCTACCTGAAGGTAGCCTCATAGGGTATTCAGCTTAAAGGGACACCTACCATACTTTTGGTATGTACATATTATATTATATCTTCCAAATCCACTGTTTTGATGTAAGATATTCTTAATTCAAGAGAGCCCGGAGCTTCAATTTGGATTTAGGAGACTTGAATCTAGTCCTGCAGTTGTGGTCTACATATTGTTAAGCAAACTTGCAGCAGTCATGACACACTCACGCACATATACACACACACATGCATATATACATAAACACAGATGAACACACACGCACATATAAGAATTTACACTGCTTCCTTTACAATGAATGCCTCATTTACCAATACCTATCCCTGTACACTACAGCACAGCACTACCAATTCTACTAACCTTGAATGGAAGTAGAATCCCATTGATACAGCAACACATCAGCTTCATGGGAAGTCAAGCAGGGCTGATGTTTAGAGAGGAAATACCAGTGTGGAGCAATGGTGAACCCAATGGAACAGCACCATCTGCTGGCCACTAATACAAAATTGTATGTAAATCTATCATAACAATTGTGGATTATCTAATGCTCAGAACTGTGAATGCGTCCTGTTGACTGATAACAACCGCAAAACAGTTTACTTTATAATAACAATATGACTGTGTTTAGCCTTGTTGTCTGCAGACTAAAGCCCAGATTGGCCCCTCCAAATAAGGCAAATAGTTGGTGGAGTATGGCTATTGAAAAATAATCGCAGTAAAAAGCATGCTAATTTGTTTTAAAAACATTGAGACTTGGCCAATATGTTATTTTATAGCAACACAACAACAATGTCTTGTCATTACAATGTGTTTACTGTCCCTTTACAGAGATATGAAAGTAAAAACTAGACTTTCAGGATTCTGATAGAACATGTAATTTTAAGAGGCTATCCAATTTGTGCAAGTAATTGTTCAAGACTTTAAAATTTACTTATAGAACCAAATTTGCTTTATTCTCTTGGTATCCGTTATTGGACCATTATCTCAGAGCAGCCAGGCAGTACTGAGAGCTAGCTGAACACATTTTGGTGAACCAATAACAAGAGACATAGGTGTGTAGCCACCAATCACCAGCTATCTCCCAGTAGTGCACTGTTTCACCTGAGCCTACCTATGTTTGCTTCTCAATAAAGGATACCGAGAGAACAAAGTCAATTATATAATAGAAGTAAATGGAAACATATATTAAAATTGCAGGATCTGTCTGAACCATATAAGTTTAATTTTGACTTTCATGTCCCTTTAAATTACAGGTAAGGGGGCGGTGCTGTGTGATCCTCCAGCAGTAGGAGAGAAGTCTCTGAAGAACTGCCAACTGTCCTCTAGAAAACTACCGACCAGTGGGTGATGGGGAAAAAGAAGATGGAGTTATGATCAGATGGGATCGGACTTCAGACCAAACCCATGACCCTGAAACACTTGGCCACATCAGACCACAAAACAGACTCAAAGCCCTGAAGCCCCAGCCAGTCAATAAAATAATTTTAAAAACTTATCTCACAATCACTGCTATATATTTTTATATAATTACTCTTTATTTATGCATATCTCGATATCTTTCGATTTGCAAATAGTAGCATTATGATAAAAAAATCATGTAAATAGCCTATTGCAATCATTGCATTACTATTCATCCGTTCTATCCTACAGCTCCGGCAGCCACAGCTTCCCTGACATGAAAACAGTAATCTCTGGGGGGGGGCGGAGCCAGCAGCCAAGGGAGCGAGACGTGTTTCTCTTGGGCTCCCTACTTATGGCCAAGTTAAATACATATTTATAACCTAAGAACATGCTATCCTGGAATGCTGATTGTCAATGACCATTCCACAACTAAAGAACACTCTAAAGTGAAGATTAGAGACTTCATGCTTTTGGCAACAAGATACACGGCCCTGTTTCCACTGAAGCTGACCTGTTTTCACTCTAGCCGCAATTGAAGCTACGTACTCACTAAACATGGATGAAATACGGGCACTGCTCTTTGAATTTGCACGGCAGATGCAGATTAACTATACCGACCTTATGTTTACAGTTAGAGCACCATGCACTCAGGTAGAGGACGATGCAGGCAAGATGGCGGAGAGAGAGGCTGTCTCACTACAGGCCCAGACTATGCAAGTCGCTCTTCTCAAGGCTGCCAATAACAAGAATCGAGAGTTACAGCGTGAGAGAGATACTCACACTGAAGTGGCAAATGTCCGTAAGCTCAGAGCTCCTTATACTCAACAGCCACTAACTAATGCGGCTAGTAGCGAACGGCAGAGTGGGACGGAGCGCGGAGTGATGCCTGAACCCGCCATACATTTGTAGGAGACATGAAAGATAAGGCCGCCGGGAGGTGCGCTTTATTCTGTGGGGTAAAACGTGTGAGCCATAAACAGTCAATGTCTATAAGGAGCATCGCAGCCTCACCGGAACTGCTAAATAAGCCCAAAGCTCCCCTCATAATAGATGAGACCCAACGTTTGATCCCTGGCAGTGGTGAGTTGATCGTCTGGTGTGAGGGAGACTCAGAACGCACACTTTTGGCAATTCTACAGAGTTTGGAATGGAGGCCTGACATTCTTATATCGCTACAACTTGCTTGCGCTATTGAGAAGCAGACTTCTGGATGCATTCTTCTACCCTGCATTCTGGCCTATCTAACTACCTGCATAACGCCACAACTCAGTTGTAAACTCGGAGAAAAAATATGCCCTATTAACCGTAGCTTTCTATTACTAAAAATGGGCATAGGTTGACACTCTGACTGTGCTCTTATACTGGATTCAGTGGACTACAGGAACGCTGATAATTACTGTATTTCATGATGTGATATTTCTTGTCTGATTTAGCTTTTCATTCTTTATTTAGATGTTGCATTAATGCTGTTTGTTTATCTTGCCTGTTATTGTCTTAAGTCCTATGTCTGTATTCATAATTTAGTCAGCCTCTACTGGCCCTATTTTCCCTACACTAGTGAGGTGTGTAGATCTTGGGACTCTGACCATTAGCTCTGTTTGCCCGGTTCCCTGTACTACCAACCAGTACCTAGAGCAGCTTTTAGCTTCTGCGTATACTGGGAGCCTGAAATCCTATAACTTTTTTTATCATCATGGATCATCATGGCGATATAACTCGCCAAGGCACTCACCTTTCCTCCGGAGACACCACATGGATTGCAGACTACTTAAATACTGATTCCATTGTCAGGACTCATATATCCTTTTTCTTTGTATGTGTAATATAACTATTTATCCTTCATCCCATACAGGTTGATATTTAATATGTGGACTATATTCTTAAGTCAGGACAGGCTATGATACTTACTATTGGGTATACCAATATAAATCAACATTACACTAACTTACCATATTTCTTGTCCTAATAGATGTCTACCCTCCTGTAAGACTTCCAGAGTCTCTCATAATATACTAATATGACACTAACAGATCCATTAGGTAATTTACCATTAGTTCGTTGAATCATATATATTCTCCAATAAGCTCTGGAGTTGATGTAGACTAGATGTTGATTGCAATAAGGTGCATAGCATAAACTATAAAGATAGTTCATTGTCATTACTGTCTTGATACAGGAGAAACCTCACTGCAGCTTATTTCATGTAGTTACTTACCAATCTTACCAAGAAAATAAGGGAATACAGAAGTTTAAAGGACAACAGAAACTCTTACAATAACTAATAAGTCCTTGAGAAACTGAGCAATAACACATAGTATATATTTCTCTCATATTTTTTAGACCAGTCATAGGTCCTCATGATGTAAGGCATAGAACAGTTTTTTTATATGGTTGTATTGTTATCTCATAATTAAGAATTGGGGACATTTCTGTCTCTTGTTTATTTGCTACTTAGTTACTGTTATTGTTTACTTGTTTGCCTACTCTTTTAGTGCTGGCTGCCTGCCCCCCCCCCCCCCCCCCCCGCCTAGATGGCTTCCAATACTATATTGTTCATTTTCATATTTCTATTCCTAGCCACATAAGACCCCTCTACTTATAGCGGTGCTTACCCGCTGAATATCCCCCTTAGCCCCCCTACCTACTATTTACTTCAGTATCACCTTCATTATACCTTAAGTTCGCAGGCATAAGAAAAATCGGCCCTATTAACATCCTCAGGGACAAGTACTTCTGAATCTTCTATTCTGACCTCGTCAACTCTCTTTCGTATTAATCCCCTTTGCAAATATTTCATTAGTGCCAAAAGCATATTACATTATGATCTATATATTTCAAACCCGGTATGAGGATATAGCATTAATATTAAAGATTTGCTGAATCTAACAAATCTAAACTATGGGCTAATTGTCTTGTCTTGTTTTGTTCAAATATACCTATATAACTAATATAAAAAAAAAAAGAGGATGTAATATGAATGACCATTCTTATTCCTCAAGACATGTTTATTTTTAACTGTTATTTGTAACATTGTAGAAGTGACACGTATCTATATAATATCATGCTTATTGGAGGCTGTATGACAAAATTCTGACTTGTAAATTTTCTTGCCTCTGTTATATTCTCAATACTCCTCAATAAAAAATATTTAACAAAAAAAAAAAATTACAGGTAAGGGGGCAAAATAAATAAAAACATTGCTACATGTTTACTACATATAATTAAACATTTTACATTAAAATATCAACGTGCTTCATGTCTCATGCATCAATAAGAACCAAAATCTTTTTTCAGAGGGGATTAGTTGCAATATTAGAATATATCCCCAACTCTCAATAATGTTTATAATCCTATAGTTACTGTGCATGTATAAATCTATTTAGAAAAAAAACAGAACAAAAATATGGTGACGTCTAATTAATTCACATATCAGTAAAATGGGGACCCTCTACTCAGAGTCATTTTGAAAGTTCAATTTAAGTACATTAAGCTAAAAACTGAATTCTCCATAAAATGTCAAATTAAGCACAGAGGGGGAAAAAAACTCTGCCACAGGGACAACGGTAGCATTTGTGGGGCCCTGGGCAAAATACATTTGTGGGGCCCTTAAGCCCAGTGCCCTTATTCTCATCTCTTGTATGCTTTCCCCTTGTATGGACGAAAAAACAAGGGGGTGGGGAGGATACTCTATATCTCCAAAATAACAAATATGTCCCAGCTCTAGGGAAGCAAGGCTTTGCCCAGGTACTATCCGACAGGAAATACAGGGAACACAAATTGAACGGTAAAAGCAGACTGTGATTATATCTCAGGTACTAGGGTGTATGTGAGAGGCAGCAGATGTATATAAATATATATAGAACACCTCCTTATAGTGTATTGGCAAACATATCCGTTTACTCACAGTTCTCCACAGAGTCCTAGGAGAGTAAGTCCGCCTGTAATGAGCATAAAGAATTACACTCCTGTATGGCTTGCTGTCAACATCCAGTAATCCGCTGCTATTCTGAGGCTTCCGAGCGTCTGTGTAAGGGCACTTTCAAACCCCAACGGAATCCAAGTCCGTCCACAGGGGAGCGTGTCCAATACTGAAACAGAAAGACAACTATGTCCTCACTCACGAACCTCCTTCAATCGACAGCTCATTCAACAGCCCATCAGGCAAGGTCAGCTATTGGCTCCTCGTCACACAAACTTCCTCCAATTGTTGACTTATTCCACACCAACTAGTAAAGGTGCTCCATACAAAACTTGTATTATAGTGATCCCCTGTACATTCCTGGAGCTTCAAGATACATCAAAGGGACACAGCAGGGTGCTAAAGCTCTATTAGGCAAATGATACAGTCCCAGTAGAGTAAGGAAGAGCGATAGCATAAATATGTATAAAACGTAGTGTTTATTCCAAAAGTTGCATAAAAACACAGGATTGTCAAAATCATAGAGTAGCAAGGGGACCTCTGGCTGGCTAGCTTACACGTTTCGGCATAGAGCCGTAATCATAGCATGTAGAAGCCAGTCACAGGTGATACTTATATACAAATTACTACAATGTCATTGGCTAAAAACAACAAAGGTAATAAAAACATCACGCCCAGTTAGGTTAACTAAGAGGAATTGTTCAATATTGAGGATTGTGGAACCAAGATGGAAGATGTCAATCGACGTCTGATACAGAGATGGTATACAAAGAAAATTGTCAAGAAAGCATATAGAGAAGTTACACATATTGAGAGGTCAGACCTTCTTGCAGATAAAAAACAAGAGAACAAGAGAGTGTATAAAGGTGTGACATTTGTTACAGATTATAGCTCCCAATATGTAGAGATTTGTAAAATAGTGAAAAATCACTTCAATATGCTAGTAGCAGACGATAGACAGACTCATTGATTGTGTTTGGGAGTGGATGATATGCTCATATTGTAGGTATGGGACATTGGGTAACTTATTGTCACCCACGGTCCTTTAAAAGCCAGCCTCTCAGGGTAGTGCTTGGCTCACTAGCAAAGGAGCATACAGATGAGGTAGCTCCAGGTGTGGAGCCTTTGAATATTTGATTATGTCAGACAATTTCCATTCAACTGTAACTGGTAAAACTTTTTTTAATTGTACCGCAGTATAGGTCATATACTGTATTACCTGCACCAGATGTGGAAAGCAGTATGTTGGGCTCACTACTAGAGACATAAGATCTAGGGTGAGAGAGCACCTTTCGACTATTCGGGTGGAAAAGGCTACCACCCCTCTATACCATTTTGCACAGACACACAATAAAGACCTGTCCTGTTTTTCATGGCAGCCTATTGACATGATCCCTGGCCCCAATAGAGGGGGTGATAGGGATGTGATCTTATGCAAGAGAGAGATGCTGTGGATATTTAAATTGGAAATGAGGGTACTTCAGGGACTCAATTCTGAGTTCGACCTTATTAATTATTGGGAGTAAAAAAAAAAAAATTGTTTATCACAACATCTCTCTCTCTCTCTTGTCTGTTGGTTCTCCTTTCAGGTATATCCATCCCATTTATACTTTCATATATTGTCTAGTATGTATTGCACTTGCTATCTATATCGACAGTGGTAATCTGTATTTAATATCAACTCCTATCTGTAGTTCAATTGATATGGAATATGCACCATGTTATTTTTTTGAACATTAATTATGAGTACAGATTTTCTAAAATATATATCTTGTTGAAATCCCATATATATATGTTTGCCATAGCCCATAGTGTGTATAAGAAAGGTCTTTAGTATCCTCTCCTCTTTGATAAAGAAGTTTATGGGGGTTTAATATACCCAATGGTTAACGTGTTGATTTCCATGGGACCCTTGAGATATATATATATATGTATTTACATATGCTTTAGTATACTCTCTGTTCAGGGCCTATTTTGTTCCAGTAGATCAAGGGTTAACCTAACTGGGCGTGATGTTTTTATTACCTTTGTTGTTTTTAGCCAATGACATTGTAGTAATTTGTATATAAGTATCACCTGTGACTGGCTTCTACATGCTATGATTATGGCTCTATGCCGAAATGCGTAAGCTAGCCAGCCAGAGGTCCACTTGCTACTCTATGATTTTGACAATCCTGTGTTTTTATGCAACTTTTGGAATAAACGCTATGTTTTATACATATTTATGCTATCGCTCTTCTTTACTCTACTGGGACTGTTCCCCTTGTATGGTCCACCCCTGTGCCAATATACAGTAATAACTATATAAAGAATAACGCAAAATATTAGATCTCCTGATACCATAAACACTTTTCATAAACTAAATGCAACATATATATGACACCATATCATAACCTCACAACTGACATTGCGTAGACCTCCAAAGAGTGGGGCTCTTGGCTTGTACCCCTCTCGCCTTGCCCAAAAGTCAGGCCTGCTTTGCAATATTCATACATTTTAATCATCTATTGAACCTGATTTAGTTTAAATGGATTTCGGGGACTTAAGAACCCTGACCCTTCTACATGCTTCATCATAGTGGTTTATTGATGTGTGCAGAAGCTTATTTATTTCCTACCCCTAATTGTCCACAGCAAAGCAGGTAAGATAAACTGCAGATAAAAGGCTTTTCGAGGGGTATATACCCAGAAAGCAAAACAATGCAAACTTTGCTAAAAAAAAAATGCAGCTTTCAAAGCTTTTAAATTATTTATGCAAAACTTTTACAAAGTTTTGTCATTGAATTTCCATAATATTTAAAATACTTTTATTATAGATCAATTATGGGCAACTTCCTAACACACAGGGGCTAAATATCAATACTTTAGAAGTCCTAAGGGCCGACAATAAATGTATGGCTATTAAACCATAAAAATAATATATTTCCTAAAAATGTCCAGTGGCGCAGGGACAGATTGCAGGTTACCATCTCTTTGCAGTTCTCACCTCCAGAGGGCTCTTTTAAGTTGTGGTCACCCCAAAACTCATTTGAAACCACAAAAAATATGGCATATTCTCTTAGTAATTTATTTTCACTGGGGCTTCAAAACCTAGTACAGAGGGCCACATGTGGCCTTCCGGTGACCAGTTGACCATCCGTGTTGTAGATAACTCCAGAGGACAAATAATAGCAATTTTAAACAATTTTTCAACTTACTTCTATTATCAAATATATTTTTTGTTTTTGTGGCATCCTTTGTTGAAAAGCTCATGTGCACGTAGGCACGTGTGCATGTGTCCTGTGCTTTATATTGCAGAAGTGTTTGCAACAATATTTGCATTGATGTTATGCATTGTTGCAGACACTGCTGTCCTATAGTGATCAGGTCATAAGCACTCTACTGAGTCTACTTAGGTATATGCTTCAATAAAGAACACCAAGAAACAAAAAACTTAGAAAAACTTATCCATGGGGATTTCTGTAGATCAATAATTTGATATGTTTGTCTAAAGCATTGTGATCGACCCCTACGTTTGATAACAGAAGTCATTTGGAAAGTTTTTAAAATTACATGCTGTGTACTATAAAAGTTTAATTTTGACTTAATTTAATGTGTTAACTTTTTTTTTTTTTAAATCTCACATCTTCTAAAAGTAAAGTTTCTAAGTCACATTTTTTATGGTAAAACTTATTTATTTGGGCAAAATGCTTAAAGGGCCATTATATTTGAAAAAATATGACATGCTTTAATCCAATAAAGCATGTCATTTTCCAACTATCAGCCCTTCTCTACCTTGTGTTTATCTCAGCAAAGGAGTTAAACACACAGTAGAAGTTCCATTCGGGACCAGCAGTAAAAAAAAGTGATTTGTCCCATGCTCCCTAGAAAGGCCATTTAACCTTGGTTTTCAAAATGCTGCAAATTACCTAAACCAGGTTATTCATTTTCAGCCTTTGCAGGTCACAGAATTTTCTTTTTGGCATCTTTAGGGAGTGTGATATAAGCACCATTTTTTAATTTTACAAAAGCTACAGGTGTTTCTTATCCTTTTAATATATTTGAAATACTATTTCAATATATTTCTTTGTTTTATTAATGACTCTAAAAACCATCTGGCTTCCTCGAGACGTTATATTGAGCTGTTTTGGCTACAGTTGTAGATAAACTATTTTAATCACAAGTTTTACTAGAAGAAGAAAAAAATCACATCCAAATACAATGAAAAATAACCAGACATATATTTTGGCCTAAACCAAATATGTCTGTGCCTAGGGCATCAACATTTATGGTGGCAGCAAATGTTGAGGGGTATTGTATGGCATTATAGCTTCCTACTAGTATGCTCTCCAGATTTGTAATTGATTTTATTATGAATAATTGATTGTCTAGTGGGGATGCATGATAACTCCATGCATTCAATATATCTTACAGTGAGAAATATATCAAGCCACAATTTGATAAAATTGTTTGAGGTAGGGAAATAACTTTTTTACCGTTCCTACTGCATGATGTAGAAAAGGGTGCAGCTTAATCTAAGACACAAGAACTGACTATTGGGCAGCATCTGACAATGTGAGGAGGACCTCACGAAATGCGTTAGGCCATGCCCACTTGACACGCAACTATCCTGTAGCATTTTTCTTTGCTGTTATTAGGAACACATGGTGGAAGGTGTGTTGTAGACTTTGGAAGCGAGCAGAATTTCAGAAACCAATCGGAGCTGGGAGACGGTATACCACTGAAGGCGGTCATTCCAGTGAGAACCGCTGACGTGATATAGCACCAAGGCTAAACTCAGAGATACCTTTATATGTGATATAAATAACTCATAACTATTGAGGTTTTTAAATGTGAGTGTTTTTCTTTTAATATTAAATTGGTGATCGCTAATTCACACTTAGGGGTAGATTTGTCATAGTGCAAGCGGACATGATATAATGTAGTGTCTCATGTCCGCCGCACATCGATAAATGTATGCTGTCGGCATTTATCATTGCACCAGCAGTTCTTGTGGACTGCTGGGGCAAGGCCACCCCCTGCAGAATTGCGGCCGCTAGCAGGGGGTGTCAATCAACCCGATCGTATTCAATCAGGTTGATTTCTGTCTGCTGCCTCAGAGCAGGTGGACAAGTTATGGAGCAGCGGTCTTCCGACTGCTGCTTCATAACTTCTGTTTCCGGAGAGCCTGAAGGCTCGTGCGGAAACAGGGGCCATTCGGAGCTTGATAATTCGGCCCCCAAGAATGGTGCTATGCTCTGGTTCTTCATTTTGGAGGTTCATGTGGTAGCAGATTTCCCAATGACTAGAACAGCATTAAAACTAACTACACCACAGAAGATGACAGAATAGATTTAGTTCAAATTTATGAGGTTTGTAGTGACTGGCACTGAACCTCAAATACCAAATTGAATGTTGCAATCAAAAGTTCTAATCATTTGAATAATCAGGTGTACAATGGAACCTTTGTTCAAAGGATGACTTGATACATTCTAATCTTATCAGTATAATGCACTGACTGTAAATTGAGGAAAGTCTTAACAAGAGGCTGGTGCCTGCGCTGCACATTTACCAACATACAGCACCATGTGAAACATGAGAAGTGAGGGATGCCTGTTTGTATCATCTCCTAGGTCCTATATTGTAAAAAGAAGCTTAAAGGGACAGTGTACTTTAAAATTGTGTTTCCAATGACTTGTTAAACCAGCTGCAGAATATAAAGTGTTTGGGAAATTACTGCTTTGGGTTTATTTTGTAGATGTAATAGCTGTTATTGTTCTTTCAAACCACAACTCATTAAAATGGGTTAAGCTTACAGGAAAATAAGATCTCCTAATGTAATCTCTTCTGTATACACACATGGTTCTTCATATTATCTCTACCGTTTACCAAAAAACAATACTTATGGCCTGATGATAAAAGATTCTCCTGCTTGGAGAGAAATTGTAGTGCAGACTTCACTGGGGCAGAACATACAGAGTCTATATGCATTAAAATAGAAAGTGCAAAGTTTAAATGTGATAAACATTAGCTTAACCCCTTAATGACCGGACCATTTTTCAATTTTCTTACCCTTAATGACAATGGCTATTTTTACATTTCTGCAGTGTTTGCGTTTAGCTGTAATTTTCCTCTTACTCGTTTACTGTACCCACACATATTATATACCGTTTTTCTCGTCATTAAATGGACTTTCTAAAGATACCATTATTTTCATCATATCTTATAATTTACTAAAAAAAAATGATAAAATATGAGGAAAAAATGGAAAAAAACACACTTTTTCTAACTTTGACCCCCAAAATCTGTTACATATCTAAAACCACCAAAAAACACCCATGCTAAATAGTTTCTAAATTTTGTCCTGAGTTTAGAAATACCCAATGTTTACATGTTCTTTGCTTTTTTTGCAATTTATAGGGCAATAAATACAAGTAGCACTTTGCTATTTCCAAACCACTTTTTTTCAAAATTAGCGCTAGTTACATTAGAACACTGATATCTGTCAGGAATCCCTGAATATCCCTTGATATGTATATATTTTTTTTTAGAAGACATCCCAAAGTATTGATCTAGGCCCATTTTGGTATATTTCATGCCACCATTTCACCGCCAAATGCGATAAAAAAAAAAAAAAAGTTCACTTTTTCACAAATTTTGTCACAAACTTTAGGTTTCCCACTGAAATTATTTACAAACAGCTTCTGCAATTATGGCACAAATGGTTGTAAATGCTTCTCTGGGATCCCCTTTTTCAGAAATAACAGACTTATATGGCTTTGTGGTTGCTTTTTGGTAATTAGAAGGCCGCTAAATGCCGCTGCGCACCACACATGTTTTATGCCCAGGAGTGAAGGGGTTAATTAGGGAGCTTGTAGGGAGCTTGTAGGGTTAATTTTAGCTTTAGTGTAGTGTAGTAGACAACCCCAAGTATTGATCTAGGCCCATTTTGGTATATTTTATGCCACCATTTCACCGCCAAATGCGAGCAAATAAAAAAAAAAACTTTATATTTTTCACAATTTTAGGTTTCTCACTGAAATTATTTACAAACAGCTTGTGCAATTATGGCAGAAATTGTTGTAAAAGCTTCTCTGGGATCCCCTTTGTTCAGAAATAGCAGATTTATATGGCTTTGGCGTTGCTTTTTGGTAATTAGAAGGCTGCTAAATGCTGCTGCGCACCACACGTGAATTATGCCCAGCAGTGAAGGGGTTAAATTAGGTAGCTTGTAGGGAGCTTGCAGGGTTAATTTTAGAGATCAGCCTCCCACCTGACACATCCCACCCCCTGATCCCTCCCAAACAGCTCTCTTCCCTCCCCCACCCCACAATTGTTACCGCCATCTTAAGTACTGGCAGAAAGTCTGCCAGTACTAAATAAAAGAGTTTTTTTTTTTTTTTTAAATAAAAATTATAAAATATTTTAGTTGTGATGGACCCCTGCCTTAGCACCAACCTCCCTGATCCCCCCCTCCAGCTCTCTAACCCTCTCCCCTACCTAATTACCGCCATCTTGGGTACTGGCAGCTGTCTGCCAGTACCCAGTTTGGTCCCACAAACCAAACTTATTTTAATTGTATTTATTTTTTTATTTGTGTTTAATTATTTCTGTAGTGTAGCAGCCCCCCCACAATACCCCCACCCCCTCCCCCTCACAGATCCTTTTAAATATAAAAAAAAAAAAAAACTTTTTTTCCCCTTACTTTTTCATTGGTGTCAGTGTGGCTAATGTGCGCATGTGCACGTGCACGCGTGCCCACGTGCACGCGCACCCACACGCACACCCGTGCACGTGCACGCGCGCATCGTGCACGTGCGCGCATCGTGCACGCGCGCTCACACGCTCCCTCCTCCCACCGGTCAAAGGCACCATCGGCACCATCACTACCGGTGCAGAGAGGGCCACAGAGTGGCTCTCTCTGCATCGGAGTCTTGTAAAGGGGTATTGCAGGATGCCTCCATATCGAGGCATCACTGCAATACCCTCAGAGCTGCTGGAAGTGATTGTGATCACTTCCAGCACTCTGTTAGACAACTGACGTACCAGGTACGTCCATTGTCACTAACTGCTTGTTAATGCATGACGTACCTGGTACGTCAGTTGTCATTAAGGGGTTAAAGTTTAAAGTTATATAAAATAGAAAGCACACAGCATAAATGTATGTCTTGCAGTGCTGTATTGCACTGGGATTGCTTTTCCATCACATTCAGAAATGCAGGGGAAAGCCCTTCGGAGACATATAGCAAAATCTGCTGTTCTGGATGAGGCCTCTGGGATACATGATTTCACAGGAGAGAGGGAAGTTAACATCAGAACACTTGGGAATTAAATAAAATCTCAGATTGCAGCAAATACAAATTAAACTGAAATATTTCCCAACAATTTAACTTGCTTTTTCCTCTAGTTTCATATATATTACTTTACTATCTGTTAAATAAGTGTATTGTGAATGTGAACTTTGAGCAAACTTTACCTAAAAAACATCTGGCAAGTTAATTCAGCAAGACCAGCTTGTGTAAAATGCTTAGAGCATTTCACAAGAATTGTGAGAGAGCTTCAGACATACCCTGGGAAAACCCCTATTCAGCCCAGGGAAAATTCACTGAACCTCCCACTTTCTGAGGCTGTTTTATTTTACAATACAGTAAAAGTATATAATTTGTATATAATGTGTAAAAGATACCCAGAAATATACAAAGTATCTTAATTTGTTAAAGTAACACAGAAACTATGAAAATATAATACAAATTTATAAAATCACTATTCAATATAAATGTATTACACTGTAAAATAAAAAAGTGCAAATCTTAAAAGTAATAATACTGAAGTGTAAAGTACTCAAAGGACCAATTCTGAGGTGTAAATTAATATAAAATACAAAGCACAAAGTGCAAGTGTATCAAAACTCTCATATCATGCTGTGCTATATTGCACTGGGATTGTTTCTCCTTCACATACATGAATTCAGAGAACACTCCTCAGACAAGTATAGCAAAATGTACCTCTCTAGAATCTTACAAGATATCTCACAGTGCTGAAGGATCAGTTTAGATCATCTCATCTGAGTGGAGAGCTTTATGGGAGGCATCTCTCATCTCTCTGGGACTTTCAGGTTCCGCCCTTTTTTTTAGCATTAAAGGGACAGTAAACACCAGAATTTTTGTTTTTTAAAAAGGTAGATAATCCCTTTATTACCCATTCCCCAGTTTTGCATAACCAACACAGTTATAATAATATACTTTTTACGTCTGTGATTACCTTGTATCTCTGCCTCTGCAAACTGCCCCCTTATTTCAGTTCTTTTGACAGACTTGCATTTTTAGCCAATCAGTGCTGACTCCTAGGAGTTTCACGTGCCTGCGCTCAATGTAATCTATATGAAACACATGAACTAATACCATCTAGTGGTGAAAAACTGTCAAAATGCTTTCAGATTAGAGGCAGTCTTCAAGGTCTAAGAAATTAGCACATGAACCTCCTAGATTTAGCTTTCAACTAAAAATACCAAGAGAACAAAGTAAAATTGGTAATAAAAGTAAATTTGGAAAGTTGTTTAAAATGACATGCCATATTTAAATCATGAAAGATTTTTTTTTTACTTTACTGTCCCTTTAAGTGTGTTCAGTCTCTGTGATGTCTTTACTACAATATCTCTCCAAGCAGAAGAATCTTGTTATCATTAGGCTCTTGGGTCCCAATATTCAAAACATTGCAAGAAACTTCTTATACTTATGAAAGTTTGTTAAAGTGCGGTCACAATATTATAAGCATAACATGTTCAGAAGAGTGAGAAATTATCTCTTTAATACATAAATAAAAACAGTAGTTGCAGCTACTGTCTTATCGCAAACACAAAACCTTCCTCCTAAAAAAACAAAGAAATAACCAAAGGCAAAATACACAATTTTTACAATTATGACAAGACTTTATAAATTTATACAATAAAATGCGGATAAATTAAACATTGCATATACGTTTATCATATACCCACAAATCCACAGCTCCTATAGGTGTATTACTGATGTCATAATTCCGCTATTGTATTGTAAGAAAAGGGGTTGCGTTTCTGTTGACACATGTAAATTATCTTGCCATATAATACTGTGTAAAGGGATCATTTACATTACACCTTTAATGAAGGTGGCAATGCTGCTTTAAATGTATCTCCCGCATCGCCACCTACTGAGGTGTATAGTAAAACACCTCTCGGTGAGACAGCCTTTAGACACTGATGTCAGCAACTGTGATTATTTCACAGGCAAATCTTGATCCCACAAAATACCTCTTTAAATATATTGTGAATGTTTCGATCATCAGGGCCTAAGAGAAAACATTGTATTACTTATCTCTCCTAACCCCCAATAGGGGTGTCATTTCTTCTGCTGGCTATGTACACACAGCTTTTCTATAGCCAATACTTGTGTATAGAAATTTCAGTACAGGTAGGGAAACCACAGGCAAAATAAGCAATTTCACATGCCGAAATAAAGGTAAATTATATATTAATTCAGTTAAAATTGGTCATTGGAAACAAATAAAAGGGTAGAAAAATGTAGGGTGCACTCTCCCTATAAAGTGAAAGTGAACTGTATTTCCCCCCCTAATGTGTAACAAATGACTTGTTATACCAGCTGCACAATATAAATGTTTTTTAAAATGCTCCTTTAGTTTTACAATTGGAATAGTTAGCTTTGCTTATTGAAAACATCTATAATACTAATTTCAGTATCACAGTATTGGCCTTTGTTTATAGTGAGAGATACATTATGCAGGTTATTTGAATGGGTATGTTTTTGAGAATAATGGTGGCTTCAATTAACAAAATTAGGTATTTGAAATACAAAAAATAACCTAAAGGAGCATTTTCCAGTATGTGTAATACTCTGTAGCTGTTATAACAAGTCCTTGAAAAAAAAACCACCAAGTAAAACATATTTTAAAGTACTGTTCTCCTTTAATCGCTAATTTTTCTTATATACTTGTAATAGTTATAAGTGGGGTGCTGTAGCTATAGCTGCAAAGAGTCCTGCTCAGAGGTGTATTTGTATGACTTGTAAAACTGTAAACAATGGGGGCGGAGCCTACAGCTGTTGCAGCAGGACGCGTTTGGAGAGAGCTCCTAGATTTTCTTAACATTTCAAGGACTATTATTCATGTTTGACCCACTATTTGGCTGGTCTAAGCATAGATACCCAATACAAATTGAAGGGACTCCGGGACTATCTTACTTACAGCGGCCCTACCTATGTTCCTCAGTTAATCACACAGCATCTAGACACGAGGTCTTGAGGCCTCCTCTACAAGTCAGGCAGTTTGTGTGATAAAAACTACCGCGTTTATACCCCCCCCCCCCCCAGGTCACTGGGTTAACAAATTTACTCTGGACATGACTGGGAGCTTCTTTTACCCACCTAGTAATTCCTACAGGAGCTTAAACATGGAGTCTGCTTCATATATACTAGAAAAGCTATGTTATCTGCTAGATGGGCATCTTAAAGCTTTCAAAGAGACACTGAGCAAGCAACGCACTCATGTAAGTGGCAATACTTCAGAAAATGCCAATTCATCTGCACCTCTTTCAAATTAGCAGGGAGGTGGTGACGCTTTGGGGCCCCGGTGCTTACCACTTACCCACATCGGAAGTTCTAATGATCCGGAGTCTGGCCTAGTGTATCCTGCCGCAGGGAGTGAGAGAGCTGAGACCGGGAGATTGGAGACTGCCACAGGCACCTCTACCTCCTCAACGGAAATAGTTGATACCCTTACTGTTAACCGTTTAGCCTTTATGACGGCGCAAACAGCCATGAATACCGGACCTACTGAGACCCCAGCCGGGGTGACTATTAAAGACGCCAGAAATGTATCGCTGCAAACAGTTTCCCTACAGAGATCCACCGCTATACAGCCTTGGCATGCATTGGAAATAATTTCGTGGCCAGTACTCCACAACAACCTATGGCGCCTAGAAGTGAGGTCTCTTACTGAGACTCAGAAGCCCTCATTACTTGTCTGGATGCACCTGGAATATGGTCCAGAATCTGTGGCAGTCTCTTGCTTGCACCTTACTAATGGAGGTAGACAAGGCACTCGCTAGGAAAGAACAGCGACATATTTTTCCTACCCTGGCAACATTTATTGAGAGGACAATACCTTTGTTTTTGTGTGAAATGGAGTTGGGTAAGCTAAATCTGGTGTAAACTAAATTACATGCTGCTACTGCACCGGGTTCTGCACACATCAGCAGACATAGCTCTTTGACCTTTCTGTATACTTTTTACTTTAGCAAGCATGATGGTAAATGGCAAGTATTTACATTAAGAGGCATAACATACGCTGACCAGCAAGATACTTTTTTTTTCTGTGCCATTAGTTCTCTGACCATAGATGCTAGCTGGAGCAATTATTGTTCCCTTATCCTGACAAGCTTCCCCACAACTATTGGATGTTCAGCTGGATCCACCGACCCATAAGAGACATAACTCATAAACTCTTTATTTGCCTGAGGTACAGGCTGACCATAGATTGGTTAAAGGGACTAACATTGTAAACTAAATGTCATGTACATAATTGTTGATGTCTTTTCCTCTTGGTGATTAGAGAAGTTTACAAGAGATGGGTCGCTATATACCACTGTCTTTCTATAACTCCATAACCTAGAGGTCTTCTGTTGATCTCACCTATTTTAGTAGAGGGACAGAGAGTAGTACTATTTTATAATTTTGTATATGGGGCAATGATATTTCAAGTCAACTCTCTGGGCTATAATACATAGATTATGCAGAATAATCCCCACAACTGCTTTGCCTTAGTCATTCTGCCAACTCTGTAAGTACCTATTCTACCCACACTACATAGATGACTCTTAGGTAAGATTAGTCAGTACTCAATCTGTAAATATGGGGCCCTTGTATCTACACCACTCCTGAAGATCCATTTCTATTGGTAGATTTACTTCAAATAGAGGAGATACCCTCATTATCCCCACAACACTAGTTGCAATTAGACATCACCTATGCGGATGTATACTGTTGGTCTGCTGCCTATGGAATAAAGAAGACTACTCTATTCCAAATAAGACATCTTCTCTATACCTGACCATTCTATGGAATATTGTTAGAGTCTCCTTCACAGTGTCTCACCCCTGCAACTCCAAAGGCACCTGCCATGTAGCCTCTTATAGTAAATTTTATATATGAATACATTTTATATATATTTTTTTATTTGTCAATACACTCATGAATGTAAATATATTAGAAACCAGTTTACCTCATTTTAGATATGGGAGTCAGCAATGTTATTAATGAGGATAATGCACTAATTATCTGAGGTTCTAGAATATTGCTTATATCTCTAACCCACCTAGTCAGTAATTGTTCCGTATCCTACCGCTTAGACTTGCATCTAGGGTCCAAAAGTGGGCCACTTTGCTATTTCTCTCTTTTTACCTACAAATCCCTATTCTGATGCAAACTCTCCATTAGGGGTTCCAAGAGAGACCTCTGCTTATCATTGAGGGAATTTATTTTGTCTGATTTTATACCATATCCTAAGGGGATACTCCTAAACTGAAAAACTGAGGTTTATTTTCTTTTGTACAACTGGGCGATTTATATTTTTACTTTGACATTTGTTATGTATATTTTTGTTGTGATTTATTTCTGCCCTTGGAAATGTGACATTATTTGCCTGTCTTATTTTTATAACCTCAATAAAAACTATTTAAAAAAAACCCTGTAAACAATACCTAATTTAACTATAAAGGGGGCACAGTCTAAATATAATTCATTATATAATTATGGGAAAGGAAGTAAGATATAACACTGCAAATTTTAATTAGTCTGCAACTTTGTCTCAGATTTTTGTATACAATTGGGTGGAACCTAATATTCAAATTTTACCTGGTCCACTTTTAGAGCACCAGTAAGTGACTTCTCGTTGTATCTAATTTTATTTTGGTGATTTTTTTTAATGTAAATAATAATAATAAAAGCTTCCCAAGACACTTTCTCATTACCCTTGGGCTATATCTAAGAACGAGCTAACTGAGAGATTTAAATGACATATTTGTTTTTCGCATTCTAAAAATTAATTATAAATAACTAGTATTTCTTTCATGTAATTGGCAAGTGTCCATGAGCTAGTGACGTATGGGATATACAATCCTACCAGGAGAGGCAAAGTTTCCCAAACCTCAAAATGCCTATAAACATACCCCCACCACACCCACAATTCAGTTTTACAAACTTTGCCTCCTATGGAGGTGGTGAAGTAAGTTTGTGCTAAGATTTCTACGTTGATATGCGCTTCTCAGCATTTTGAAGCCTGATTCCTCTCAGAGTACAGTGAATGTCAGAGGGATGTGAAGGGAGTATCACCTATTGAATGTAATGGTTTTCCTTGCGGGAGATCTATTTCATAGGTTCTTTGTTATCGGTCGTAGAGATTCATCTCCTACCTTCCTTATTCAGTACTGGTTTGGCTATCTGCTATATGTGGATGGGTGTCTTTCGGCAAGTATGTTTTCATTACTTACTCTCAGCTATGGTTTGGCAATTTATGCATTAATATAAAGTACTAAATATATGTATTGTACTTATATTTGCCATGAGTCAGGTTAATGTATATTTCCTTTTGCAGACTATCAATTTCATATTTGGGAAAAACATATTTAGGAAAATATTTTTCTATAGTTTTTTTTCAATTGACTACTTTTCCATTAACTTTCACGGGCAAAATTAGTCTCGCGAGGGCGCAAAATGCCAAAGTTTATTGCGTCATTCTTGGCGCAAGAATTTTTTTGGCGCAAAGGTATGTCCGATGATGCAAATTTGTCATTTATGGCGTCTTAGTTGACGCTGAGTTCCTTGCACAAGGTTGCGTCTACAATGACGCGAGTGTGTCATTTCCGGATGTTGTTAGTGGCAAAAAAATTTCAGTTTGCGCTGTGCGTCATACTTGGTGCCAAATAATTTCATTATTTAAAACCCCATTCCTATATGCCTCTTGCCTTTTCTATGTCAGAGGGCTATGCTGTTTGCATTTTTTTCCCATTCCTGAAACTGCCATATAAGGAAATTGATAATTTTGCTTTATATGTTGTTTTTTCTCTTACATTTGCAAGATGTCTCAATATGATCCTGTCTCAGAAACCACTGTTGGAACCCTACTGCCTGATAACAGTTCTACCAAAGCTAAGTGCATCTGTTGTAAATTTGTGGAGATTATATCTCCAGCTGTGGTATGTAATTCTTGTCATGCTAAGCTTTTACATGCAGAGAATGTGTCCATCAGTAATAGTACAATGCCGGTTGTTCCTTCAACATCTAATGTACATGATATACCTGTGAATATAAAAGACTTTATTGCTGATGCGATTCAGAAGACTTTGTCTGCCATCCCGCCTTCTGATAAACGTAAAAGGTCTTTTAAAACTTCTCATAAAGTTGATGAAATTTTAAATGACCGACAACATACTGAATTATGCTTCTCTGATGAGGATCTATCTGTTTCAAAAGATCCTTCCTCAGATATTGACACTGACAAATCTACTTATTTATTTAAAGTGGAGTATATTCATTCCTTGTTAAAAGAGGTGTTGATTACATTGGATATTGAGGAAACTAGTCCTCTTGATATTAAAACTAGTAAATGTTTAAATTCTGTTTATAAACCTCCTGTGGTTACTCCAAAGGTTTTTCCAGTTCCTGATGCTATTACTGATATGATTTCTAAGGAATGGAATAGGCCTGGTACTTCTTTTATTCCTTCTTCAAGGTTTAAAAAATTGCTTCCTTTGCCAGCAGTTAGATTGGAGTTTTGGGAAAAGATCCCCAAAGTTGATGGGGCTATTTCTACTCTTGCTAAATGTACTACTATTCCTATGGAAGATAGTACTTCCTTTAAAGACCCTTTAGATAGAAAACTTGGATCTTATCTAAGGAAAGCTTATTTATATTCTGGCTATCTTCTCAGGCCTGCCATTTCTATGGCTGATGTTGCAGCTGCATCAACTTTTTGGTTGGAAAGTTTAGCGCAACAGGAATGGATCCTGATTTGTATAGCATTGTTCGCTTGCTTCAACAATCTAATCATTTTATCTGTGATGCCATTTTTGATATCATCAAAATTGATGTTAAATTTATGTCTTTAGCTATTTTAGCTAGAAGAGCTTTGTGGCTCAAATAATGGAATGCTTACATGGTATCTAAGTCTAGATTGCTATCTCTTTCTTTCCAAGGTAATAAGTTATTTGGTTTTCAGTTGGATTCGATTATTTCAACTGTCACTGGGGGGAAGGGAGTTTTTTTGCCTCAGGATAAAAGACCTAAGGGTAAATCTAAAGCTTCTAACTGTTTTCGCTCCTTTCGACAAAATAAGGAACAGAAACCTAATCCTTCCCCCAAAGAATCTGGTTCCAATTGGAAACCTTCTTCAAGTTGGAGTAAATCCAAACCATTTAAGAAACCAAAGCCAGCCCCCAAGTCTGCATGAAGGTGCGACCCTCATTCCAGCTCAGCTGGTAGGGGGAAGTTTAAGATTCTTCCAAAACATTTGGGCAGAATCTGTCCAAAATCAATAGAGCATTGTCTCTCAAGGGTACCGAATAGGATTCAGAGTAAGACCTCCTGTGAGAAGATTTTTTCTCTCACGCATCCCCGCAAATCCTGTAAAGGCTCAGCCTTTTCTGAAGTTTGTTTCAGACCTGGAGCTTTCAGGGGTAATCATACCAGTTCTGTTTCTGGAACAGGGTCTGGGGTTTTATTCAAATCTATTCATTGTCCCAAAGAAAGAAAATTCATTCAGGCCAGTTCTGGATCTGAAATTTTTTAATCGTTATGTAAGAGTGCAAACTTTCAAAATTGTGACTATAAGGACTATTCTGCCTTTTGTTCAGCAAGGGCATTATATGTCCACAATAGACTTACAGGATGCTTATCTTTATATTCCAATTCATCTAGGCCACTATCAGTTTCTGAAATTCTCTTTTCTAGACAAGCATTACCAATTTGTCGCTCTTCCATTTGGCCTAGCGACAGCTCCAAGAATCTTTTCAAAGGTTGTCGGTGCCCTACTCTCTATAATCAGAGAACGGGGTAGTGCAGTGTTTCCTTATTTGGACGATATCTTGGTACTAGCTCAGTCTTTACATTCTGCAGAATCTCACACGAATCAACTAGTGTTGTTTCTTCAAAGACATGGTTGGAGGATCAAGTTACCAAAAAGTTCTTTGATTCCTCAGACAAGGGTCACCTTTTTAAGTTTCCAGATAGATTCAGTGTCCATGACTCTGTCTCTAACAGACAAGAGACGATTAAAATTGGTTTCAGCTTGTCGGAACCATCAGTCTCAATCATTCCCTTTAGTAGCTATGTGCATGGAAGTTTTAGGTCCCATGACTGCAGCATCGGACGCGATCCCTTTTGCTCATTTTCATAGACCACTCCAGCTTTGTATGCTGAACCAATGGTGCAGGGATTATACAAAGATATCACAATTAATATCCTTAAATCCCAATGTTCGACTCTCTCTGACTTGGTGGTTAGATCACCATCGTATAGTTCAAGGGGCCTCTTCTGTTAGTCCAATCTGGACTGTGATCACAACAGATGCAAGTCTTTCAGGTTGGGGAGCTGTCTGGGGATCTCTGACAGCACAAGGGGTTTGGAAATCTCAAGAGGCGAGGTTACCAGTCAATATTTTAGAACTCCATGCTATTTTCAGGGCTCTTCAGGTTTCGCCTCTGTTGAAGAGAGAACCATTCATTTGTTTTCAGACAGACAATATCCCAACTGTGGCATATGTCAATCATCAGGGTGGGACTCAAAGTCCCCAAGCTATGAAAGAAGTATCTCGGATACTTGCTTGGGCGGAATCAAGTTAATGTCTAATTTCTGCGGTTCATATCCCAGGTATAGACAATTGGGAAGCGGATTATCTCAGCCGTCAGGCTTTACATCCTGGGGAGTGGTCGCTCCATCCAGATGTGTTTTCTCAGATTGTTTAGATGTGGGGTCTTCCAGAAATAGATCTGATGGCTTCCCATCTAAACAAGAAACTACCCAGGTACCTGTCCAGGTCCAGGGATCCTCAGGCAGAAGCGGTGGATGCGTTAGCAGTTTCTTGGTGTTACTAACCTGCTTAT
Organism: Bombina bombina; assembly: GCF_027579735.1. Lineage (NCBI taxonomy): Eukaryota > Metazoa > Chordata > Amphibia > Anura > Bombinatoridae > Bombina > Bombina bombina. The sequence goes on along the minus strand of NC_069500.1, from coordinate 909,513,550 downwards.
ATCTTCCCCCCTCTGGTTCTTCTTCCAGGAGTGATTTTCAAGATCATCATGGAACTATCGTTTATGTTGCTGGTAGCTCCAGCATGGCCTCACAGGTTTTGGTATGCGAATCTTGTTCGGATGTCCAGTTGCCAAGCTTGGCCACTTCCATTAAGGCCGGACCTTCTGTCTCAAGGTCCGTTTTTCCATCAGGATCTCAAATCATTAAATTTGAAGGTATGGAAATTGAACGCCTAGTGCTTAGTCATAGAGGTTTCTCTGACTCAGTGATTAATACTATGTTACAGGCTCGTAAATCTGTTTCTAGGAAGATTTATTATCGCGTTTGGAAGACTTATATTTCATGGTGTTCTTCTCATAAATTCTCCTGGCATTCTTTTAGAATTCCTAGAATTTTACAGTTTCTTTAGGATGGTTTGGATAAGGGTTTGTCTGCAAGTTCCTTGAAGGGACAAATCTCTGCTCTTTCTGTTTTATTTCACAGAAAGATTGCTAAGCTTCCTGATATTCACTGTTTTGTACAGGCTTTGGTCCGTATCAAGCCTGTCATTAAATCAATCTCTTCTCCTTGGAGTCTTAATTTGGTTTTGAAGGCTTTACAGGCTCCTTCGTTTGAGCCTATGCATTCTTTGGACATTAAACTACTTTCTTGGAAAGTGTTGTTCCTTTTGGCCATCTGTTCTGCTAGAAGAGTTTCCGAATTATCTGCTCTTTCTTGTAAATCTCCTTTTCTGATTTTCCATCAGGATAAGGCAGTTTTGCATACTACCAAACGCCTAGCTTTGGAGTTTTGTCGGTAAAAACTTAGCCTCAGAAAAGTGGGCGTTGAGCCAAATTTAGCTCCCCTTCAACCCTCAATACCAGCGTTGCTTACGGTAGCGGTAAGCTGGAAAAACGTGCTTGTGCACGATTTCCCCATAGGAAACAATGGGGCTGAGCTGGCTGAAAAAAAAAGCAGCGTTAAGCTCCTAACGCAGCCCCATTGTTTCCTATGGGGAAACACTTTCTAAGTCTACATCTAACACCCTAACCTGAACTCCGAGTGTAAACACCCCTAACCTTACACTTATTAACCCCTAATCTGCCGCCCCTGTTATCGCTGACACCTACATTATATTATTAACCCCTAATCTGCCGCTCCGGACAAAGCCGCCACCTACATTATAGCTATGAACCCCTAATCTGCTGTCCCTAACATCGCTGACACCTATATTATATTTATTAACCCCTAATCTGCCCCCTCCAACGTCGCTGCCACCTACCTACACTTATTAACCCCTAATCTGCCGACCGGACATCGCCGCCACTATAATACGCGTTGATGATACAGCCCTGAGTAGGCTGAGAAACGCGTTGCTGTGTTAATAAAGACTTTTTATACTTTTATACACTTGCTATTGTGTGTGTTTTATCACCTCCTGTGATAATTATATCACTGTTCCTGGTTCCTGTTGAGGATTGCCTTTTTTAAGTCTACTGGGCGACGATTTGGTTCCAGTTTACTGAGATTGCACCTGCAGGTGCCTACCATCTTGTAAGTGCAAGCTTTTGGATATATTTTTCCCCTTGTCCTGATGATATTGGGCCATGTTGGTTTGCTTTTTTTCCTATATTCATAGGCACACCAATTTTGGAGTTTCAGAGGATTTCTGACTGTCTTTGCGCTTTGGATACGTGTGCTGAACCACTGTGAAGTGTCAGCCTGCTCTACTAGCACCAGTGGGGTGCTTTATGTTTGTGAGTATTCACATTCTCCTATTGCTGCTCATTATACCTGTACTAGGCCATGGTGGCACCTCTGTTTATTATTCTTTTCTAGGTTCCATACTACAGGACAGCCATCCTTTGACAGATTGCAGCCTCAACATTTGGAATTCTTCGTCACCCTGATATATAGACTTTCACAGTATTATTTGGTTTTTATCTGATTTATATATATATTCTAACACTATATATATTTTTTATGTTTTTATATTTTATTACTAATATTATTATTGTTATCACTTTTGTGGTTATGTATACATTTTTTTTTAGCTTAGGTTATTTTCTAGGGTTCCCAATATAGCTCCACAACTGTTGTTATTACAATTTTACATGATTTATGCATGATTATTTCATATTGAGACCTCTTAAGTATTATCACATTTGAAATTGAGGAAGCGCCCCCTAAGGGCGTGGTGTGTCCGTTTAGTACACACCACTCTCTTCATACATACTTAAATACAAAGTTGCCTGTAAAATAAATATAAATCCTAAAATAGCTACAATGTAATTATTAGTTATGTTGTAGCTATATTAGGGTTTATTTTATAGGTAAGTATTTAGTTTTAAATAGGATTAATTTATTTTAATTATAGTAATTTTATTTCGTTTTATTTAAATTATATTTAACTTAGGGGGGTGTTAGGGTTAGGGTTATACTTAGGTTTAGGGGTTAATAACTTGATTATAGTAGCGGCGACGTTGGGGGCGGAAGATTAGGGGTTAATAATTGTAGGTAGGTGTCGGCGATATTAGGGAGGTCAGATTAGGGGTTAATAAAATTTATTACAGTGTTTGCGAGGTGGGAGTGCGGCGGTTTAGGGGTTAATACATTTATTATAGTGGCGGTGATGTCCGGTCGGCAGATTAGTGGAGTGGAGTGGAGGATTAGTCAGAGTAGAGAGAGAGGCGCAAACAGAGGAGTTAGTTAGGTTGCATTGTTGTTTGATTAAGCTTGTACACTTACACATATTTTTACATATTGCACACATTTTGCATACATACATATACAAATACACCACACTTTTTTTTTCTAACACCTCACACATTTTATTTGAATTTTACAGTGTGATAGGCTGAGTGTTTGGTTGTGATTGTGTGTGATTGAACTGGGAGTGAGTGTGTGAGTGTGTGTAGTGTGAGGATGGCAGGGAGAGGTAGGGCGGAGGGGAGAAGAGTGGCAGGGAGAGGAGTTTTGTAGAAGACAGGAGGAGTAGTGGGGTCCTCATCAGGGAGTAAGTGGAGTGGGGAGAGGGAGAGCTAGAAGGGATGATAGGAGGGGAGATGCCCGAGAGCCCCAGAGACCAGGCACATCTAGGAGTGGGACAGAGGGTGCACATGGGGACAGAAGGGGGAGGAGGGAGAGGATATGGAGGAACCCACACCAGGGACATCACAGGGAGCAAGCCAGGTGTCCATGGAGGATGAGAGGCTGAGATGTCCCAACTTCTCATTCGATGAAAATGTTGCCCTAGTCCAGGCCATCATGGACAATTACAGTGCACTCTTTGGTCAGGAGAAGGGCAAAGGCAGTGCCAAAAGGCATAAAACAGCATGGTTGGCGGTAGAGGATGGCATCAACAGTGTGGCCCTGCAGAGGAGGACTGTTGAGGGCCTTAAAAAGCAGTGGAATGACTGCAAGAGGTGGGTGAAAGAAAAGATGGGGCAGGAAGCTATGCACCAGAGGGGAACAGGCGGTGGTCCATCCCTGGACATAGAATATAACACCTGGCAGGAGATGATACGTAGGCCCCTGAGTATCACAGCAGTCCGTGGACTTCCAGGGGCTCATGACTCAGGGGCTGCAACCACAGCACATCATGCTGGTGAGTAACATCCCACACACCAGTATTATATGTATTTGAGATATATCATCCTTTAATATCACACATTCATCATGTACACAATGAGGAGCATGGTATTTGGCCTACTAACAAAAACTTCTACAATTATATTTGACATTAATGCTACTTAACACAATGCAATTCATGATATGAGGTGGAATAGTGCAATACTAACATATCTCAGAGTAACACAGGCCACAAGCCACATGTAGAGTTTTCAGTAAATTTACACTATAGCCATCACAATACTTTTAGCTCAAGAAAGCAGGTTCTGTGCCTACATCAGGCTAAAATAAATTGTATGACCATAGTGTCACTTAAAGAACACATTTTTTCCATCATTGACATGTACACATAACTATTGTAAGAAATACATACCTGTATACTGTATTACATATTAAAATCCCTCATATCACAAATCACAATGTGCAGTTGTGCACATGCATGTTATAGAGTTTGACATGAGAATCAGTATAGGCCCTAGCATGTATCAATGCACATTGTATGCCCACATGGACATATATCTGACTGTACTAATCCCTCTCATCATTTGACTCCTCCACAGAACCTCCTGTCACGAGGATATAAACAGGCATGCCGCCGCTTCAGGCAAACACATGAACAGTATGCTCCCAGGCATGAGTATGGTTGGATGGCTTCAGTTGAGGACACGGGAGTAATGCCACCACCATTGCCATATGACCCCTGGCAAGATTCCTGGCCAGAGGAATATTCTTCTTTTGGCTTTGAGGGGGAGCCAAGACAGCCACAAAGGGTCCATGTATTTACCCCCCCGACACAATCTCAGGGCAGTCATGGCTTTTACACACATACTATCTCACAAGAAGTGCCAACTGGACAGGCTGAGTGGTCACACAAAACAATCAGTAACACTAAGGGTGTGTTACTACTAGGGGGCGCACAGGATCCTATATGATTACTATGTAAATAGGCTAAGAGAGAAGAGAACAAGAAATTACATGTAATACATACATAATAGAATGAAATATACTATATGAAATAATGTAAACAAATAAGAAACAATTCTTATAAATATGGGACTATGAGAAACATAGGATACAACACAAATAATAACAAATACAGTAATAAGAAATTCCTGAAAGGTTCTTATCTGGAAATGCTGTCTTCTTCTGCAATGTTATATAGATGGTAAATGTCCCAATTGGGGTGGGAATAGTCCCAAATGATGAATATGATCAAATACCAGGATGATCAATGATCAGGAACACAGATGATGACTGGAGTCAGCTGCTTTGTCAGGGAAATCAGGATCTAAGAGCAAGTTTTCTCTGTGAAAAAATCACAAAAAGACAAAGGCGCCTCCTGGTGTAATACAGTTGGTGAAAGAGATTTGTTAGGTTATCAAAAAGGTACTCACAAGTGGAGCAGCACCAAATTGTGCTAAATCAAACAGACTGGGATATCACAGTGTCCCAGCTCACTGACACTGCACGGAAACTGGTTTTCCTTAACGACTTGCTGGACTGATAGAGCTCAGACTCTCACAAAAAGGTTTAAATGAAACCAAATTTTATTAATAAAATAAAAATCTCAGTGTCTCATGACACTAGATATTAAAAGAAAAAGCAACGCGTTTCTCAGACTGCTGTCTGTTTCATCAGGCTTCTGAAACACGTTGCTTGTTCTTTTAATATCTAGTGTCATGAGACACTGAGATTTTTATTTTATTAATAAAATTTGGTTTAATTTAAACCTTTTGTGAGAGTCTGAGCTCTATCAGTCCAGCAAGACGTTGGAGAAACCAGTTTCCTTGCAGTGTCAGTGAGCTGGGACACTGTGAGATCCCAGTCTGTTTGATTTAGCCCAATTGGTGCTGCTAACCTAACAAATCTCTTTCACCAACTGCATTACACCAGGAGACGCCTGGTCTTTTTGTGATTTTTTCACAGAGAAAACTTTTTCACTTAGGAGAGCTCCACCATCCTCATCACTTGGGAGAGCTTCACCATCTGCAGATGAAAATATAGCTGAAAGTACTCAAGCACCACCAGATGCAGCTGAACCCGTCCCAACAGAACCAGTATGCAGCTGAACCCGTCCCAACAGAACCAGCAGATGCAGCTGAACCCGTCCCAACAGAACCAGCAGATGCAGCTGAACCCATCCCAACAGAACCAGCAGATGCAGCTGAACCTGCACCTCAGGCAACTAGAAGCCCTGCTGCTCAAGAGCCTGTGGATGCATTGTATTCTCCCCTGGGTGAGGAATACATTGCACTCCAGAGGAGGCTAATAACAAGCTACGAGAGCAGACAAAGAGGCCAAGAGAGGTTCCACAGGAGCCAAGAGAGGTTCTTCAGGAGCCAAGAGAAGAGGCAACAATGTAGCATAGAGCTACAGAGGGACATAGCAGCATCGTTAAGTGCAAGTGTTCATAACCAATCACAGATAATGTGAATTCTGTCTTATATGCAGATGCAGATGGACAATAGATGGCGAGAACAAAATCAACTCTTGGGCGTGTTGGTTGAGCACTTTACACACCAGCAGGACACTGCCTCCAGCCTATCATCTGTGGCCAGCACACCAGCAGAAACAGCAGAATCTTCTCAAACCAGGAGAACAAGGCAATCCACTACAGTCACCTCAGCTCCCTCATCCAAGAAGCCAAAAAAGAAATAACTATTCTTATAGTTCACCATAAATCTTGTCCTCTGATATTTACCATATAATTGTCATCCACGTCCATGTGAGGTGTGTTTAATACACTAATATTTTTAAGACATATAATAAGACCTGTATGGAAATGGCAAAAGAAAGGTAATATTATCCTGTTTATGACATATTCTTGTACTATAACTCACATCCACAATAATTGTTTCTGAAGGGTACATATAGTAATATTCACTTCTAAGATGTAAATCAATGTATCTCAGATCCAATATAAATTGACACATTGGTATATATAGTAGTGATGTTACTGATAGGGTGGGCATTATCAGGTGTTTTAGGTCTGCAGGTGAGAGGTTGTGGTGTCTGTGATTGATTTGACACAATTGCAAAGAGGCAGCCTTCAAGAAGGTCTTAGAAAGTATCATATGAGCCATCCAAGGTTTGCTTTCAACTAAGAATATCAAGAGAACAACAGCTGCATATGTGATCGAGCCCTTAGTCTCTATGGGGCACTGCAGGGGTAAAAAAATTTTTGTTTCTTTTGCTTGTGGGCTCCATCTTGTTGTTATAGTTCGTGGAACTGTTTCTGTCCTCCTAGAGAGGCCTTAAAGGGATAGGAAACCCCAAATTTGTCTTTAATGATTTGGATAAAACATACCATTTTAAAAATCTTTAAATTTACTTCTATTATCAAATTTTCTTCATTCTCCTGTTATCCTTTTGCACTACTGGCAGCTAGCTAGCCAATAACAAGAGATAAATGTGTGCAGGCACCAATCACAAGTAGCTCCCACTAGTGTAGAATATGTGCATTTTCTTTTTCAACAACAGATACCAAGAGAACAAAGCACATTTCAAAACAGAAGTGAATGTAAAAGTGTCTTAAAATTACATGCTCTAAGTAATGCAAATTTAGGTGCAATGATAAATGCTGATAGCGTCAGCGATGTCTGTTGGACATGATATGCTAAAGTGTATCATGTTGGACAGACATTGACTTTCCTATCTCTTTAATTGGAAGGTAAGAGTTTAAAGAGATAGGAAAGTCAACATTAAACTTGCATGATTCTGATAGAGCATGTAATTTTAAGACACTTTTAAATTAATTTCGATTTTCAAAGTGCTTTGTTCTCTTGGTATCCTTTGTTTAAAATCATATGTTCTATCTAAATCATGAAAGAAGATTTTGGCATTTCCTGTCCCTTTAAGTTTCTCTGAATTCATAAAATGTAATTATATTTTAACTGCACTAGTTTATCTTAATAGTCTTTGGGGTCCATTTATTATTGTGCGGATGGACATGATCCGCTATAGCAAACCACGTCCGCGGCACATCGATAAATGCTGACAGCATACGCTGTCAGCATTTATCATTGCACCAGCAGTTCTTGTGAACTGCTGGCGCAATGCCGCCCCCTGCAGATTCGCGGCCAATCAGCCGCTAGCAGGGGGTGTCAATCAACTTTTTCGGCGATGTCTGTCCGCCGCCTCAGAGCAGGTAATGGAAACACGGGACATCAAGCTCCGTTCGGAGCTTGATAAATAGACCCCTTTATCTAAATCATAGATAAAGGTCAGGTGTTCTAGAACCTTGTATTTTCATTTGTAACAAAAAAAAAAATTAAATAAGCCAACTAGGGTAAGAATAGTTATAGGGTTAGCTTTGAGAAACGTGCATTTCCAGCTCTGACAATGCTAAAATCCACAATATTCATAGCTTAATTATATGAAAAGCTGTATAACTAAACATTTTAAATTAAAAGTTTTTAAAAAAGTGAATTTGTTATTTACTGAATAAACTGTACTTTTAAGGTGTTTACTGTCCCTTTAACTGGAAAAAAACTGAAAGAGATAGAAATAAAACTATGAATTAAAGAAAGAAATGTGTTTGGTTTTCCAGAAATATCTACAGCTCTTTTTTATGTTGGGATTTACAGTAAAATCATTTTGGCTTTCGGTCAGTCAGAGGAATACATAATAAACAATACTGTAAACTTATACTGATATTAAAACCACTTGTATTATATTTAGTTCCTCTGTAACCTCAATATTTCATTGTTTGCTTCTTCCTCAAAATGTGGGTTATTTGTTATATTTATGGAAAAAAAACAGGAAGGAAAAGAAAAAAAATCCAAGGCACTTTAGTAGGAATTTATTGTCAATAATTATTTCAGCTGCATCATTTCTTCTGTAATCCAGAAAGATTATTACATTTTCATGGATGTTAAACTCATAAAATGCTTAAAGGGACACTGAAACCAAATTTTTTCTTTTGTGATTCAGATAGAGCATGCAATTTTAAGCAACTTTCTAATTTACTCCTATTATCAAATTCTCTTCATTCTCTTGGTATCTTTATTTGAAATGCAAGAATGTAAGTTTAGATGCCGGCCCATTTTTGGTGAACAACCTAGGTTGTTCTTGCTGATTGGTGGATACATTCATCCACCAATGAACAATTGCTTTCCAGGGTCTGAACCAAACAAATAGCTTAGATGCCTTATTTTTCAAATAAAGATAGCAAGAGAACGAAGAAAAATTGATAATAGGAGTAAATTAAAAAGTTGCTTAAAATTGCATGCACTATCTGAATCACTTAAAGGGACTCTGAACCCAAATATTTTCTTTTGTGATTCAGATAGAACATGCAATTATAAGCAACTTTCTAAATTACTCCTATTATCAATTTTTCTTTAATCTCTTGCTATCTTTATTTGAAAAAGAAGGCATCTAAGCTTTTTCTTGGGTTCAGAACTCTGGACAGCAAATTTTTATTGGTGGATGAATTTATCCACCAATCAGCAAGAACAACCCAGGTTGTTCACCAAAAATGGGCCGGCATCTAAATTTACATTCTTGTATTTCAAATAAAGATACCAAGAGAATGAAGAAAATTTGATACTAGGAGTAAATTAGAAAGTTATTGAAAATGTCATGCTCTATCTGAATCACAAAAGAAAAAATTTGGGTTCAGTGTCCCTTTAGGAAAAAAATTGGGTTCAGTGTCCCTTTAAAGCAATACTAAAGTCAAGCTTAAAAAAACAAACAAAAAAACAGTTTACTTCTTTTATTAAATTTGCTTTGTTCTCTTGGTTAAAGGCTCATAGAACCTCAGGAACGTGATTGCAAACACAGCATAGGTATATGTGTGTATGTGGGTGTGTCTACTGTATATACAGTACTGTGCAAAAGTCTTAGTTCATCATTACATTTGTTGTTTTCACAATGGTATAATGACCATATATAATTATTTCTCAGTCTCTTTGTTAGAATACAACCAGAAAATACAGGATATTTGTATGCAGTATTAAAAAACAGAAAAAAATTAGAAAAAAATAACTTCTATAGGCTAAAATGGCAAGTATTCAGTGTGACTCCCCTTACACTTGAGCAATAGCAAGAACCTGACTCTCTTAAACCTAAATGGAATGGAACCCTAATTAATGTCATTGCTAACACCTGTATTTGTCCTGCTATTTCATGTCAAAATGACTGCTGTGAAAAAGGTCTCTTACACTAGGTTTGTACAAGACATGTTTGAGCATTACATACACATGTGGTATGTGTTTAATTCATTGGAAGCTTGCTATTAAGACCAACTTTCAATCACATAATTCCATTCAAAATGCCAAAGATCACAGAATTTGACAGACATAAAATCATACTTTTGCATCAGCAAAGCCGCTCTCAAAGGGAAATCGGCAAACAAACAGGATACTCAAGATGTGGTATTCGAGCTGTTATAAAGAAATTTGAAGAATCAGGAGAGGTCAAGGACAAAGAAAGGATTGGAAGGCCATTAAAACTTTAAAAATCTAATGAGACATTTCTCAGAGTTTCTTCTTTGAGAGACTGGAAGAAGTCAGGCAAGGACCTGGCTCAGCATCTGGCAGCTCGGGATGCCATGTTGACCCTTCTACAGTCCGAAAAAGCTTGATCAGGAATGGTCTTTGAGGAAGGGTAACAGCCAAGAAACCACTTTTTCAGAAGGGGAAGAGGGTGAAAAGGCTAAGACAAGAGTCCTTCACTAACGTTTATTGAAATAGGTTTAAAACACTGCACATATACATAAATACATACTTAAATAAATACATACATACACACACATACATATTAACAAACACATATACATAGATACAAACACACATACAAATACTCACAACTTTAAGCCTTTCGTAGTCTAGCACCCTGTCATATTTCATATACCTTAAATTACTGTTAAAACATTTTAATAATAATAATAAACCTTTATTTTATATTCAATATGTATAAATATGAGTGAAATACATTTAAAATATTATACATGTGTTTTGTTATGCATATTTTCAAACATTAGCACTTGACTTCAGGTCTCCAGAAGAGCTAAATTTTCCAGCTCTATTTTATGTTGTACTTGAGTGCAACACTAAATTCACTACTTGTAATATGAGTGATAATAGCACATCCTGCACTATCCATTCAAAGTATAGGGCATGCTAATAAAATGTCGGCTGCAGTAAGATTCTCTTTTAAACCTTTGTTACCATTCACTGATAATACCAGATGCTTTTAAATTCTTATCGTGGGGTCAATTCACACTGTACTATATTAAAAACACATTATTTGATGTTTCACATTGTGCATTTAATAATGTAGTTTTGAAAATATACACTCATTTCAAATCTGATGACTGCAAAACGTTCCAAAAAAGTTGGGACAGGGCAATTTAGGACTAATAGCGATGTGACAAGTTGAAATAAAAAGGTGATGTGAAACAGGTGAGGCAATTGTTTAATCTTAGTATATAAGGAGCCTTCAAAAAAGGCTTAATCCTTCAAGAGCAAGGATGGGTCGAGGCTCACCAATCTACCAACAGATGAGTCAGCGATTAATCTAACACTTTGAGAACAACATTCCCTAGAGGCAAATCAGTAGGATTTTGGGCATTTCCCCTTCTACAGTGCATTCTATAATTAAAAGATTCAAGGAATCCAGTCAAATCACAGTGCGTAAAGGGCAAGGCCGAAAACCACTTCTGAATGCGTGTGATCTCAGATCCCTCAGTCGTCACTGTCTCAAAAACCATCATGAGTCTGTAATAGATATAGTGACATGAGCTCCGGAATACTTTGGTAAACCTTTGTCAGTCAACACCATTCGCTGCAGCATCCACAGAAGCAAATTAAAGGGACAGTATACACTCATTTTCATATAACTGCATGTAATAGACACTACTATAAAAAATAAGATGCACAGATACTGATATAAAAATCCAGTATAAAACTGTTTAAAAACTTACTTAGAAGCTGTCAGTTTAGCTTTGTTGAAAAGGTAGCTGGAAAGCCCACTGCAAGTGGCAAATAAGACACTCCCCCCCTCCCCCTTCTTTTGCATATGAAAAGACCATTTACATAAACAGGAGCAAGCTGGAGAAGGTAGCTGACAGTATTCACATAAAACTTTGGGGCTTGGTTAGGAGTCTGAAAATCAGAGCAATGTTATTTAAAAATAAGCAAAACTATGCATTTATTTTAAAAAAAACCTTTTTGGGCTATATAAATAGAT